>NC_142440.1:82724500-83025000 GCF_059453495.1 Arachis ipaensis
ACACCAAACTTAGAATCTTAGTGTGACACTTTCATTTTTAATTTGATGCAATCATCCCAGAAGATTAAAAATAATTTGTTGCAAGGCAACACCAAACTTAGAATGTAACCATATGCCTATTTATTGAAATTTAAACAAAGCAAAGAAAACAAAGCAAAGAAGAGAAACATTACCTACTGTTGGCATGTTGTTCTTCACTTTCTTCCTCTTCTTCCAATTTGTTAAGAGGAATGACCTCAAGGGAGGAGAAGATTCAGCTATTGCCCCCTGTCTTGGTTTCCTCTCAGCAAGCTTTCTTTTGTACATGGCTTGATTGAGCTTGCTTGCTATTGGTCTAGGGGTTGGATTGCTTATGGTTGACCTCCTCTTGAATGTTGTCCTTGGTAGCTTGGTCACAATCCTCTTCTTGGTGCTTTTGTTAATTGCCTTCACTTCCTTGAATTCACGACTTGGTTGCTGTGTGATTATTGGAGTTTTGTCTTCATCAAGAGTCTCTTGCAATGGTGGTTCTGTGAGCTCTTCCTCTGTGTAATTCTTTGCTTCACTTGAGTTTGGAATTCTTTGGTTGTCTTTCTCACTTTCTTGCTCTTCCACTTCCTCCCTTGCACTCAACATTTGACTTAATAGCTTTTTCATTGAGGACGTTTGTTGATCTTCCCAACATTTCTTCATCTCCTCTTCATATCTTTCAATCATGGATTCAATTATTGAGCCGTCTTGGGTCAGGAACGTTTGTGAGAGTTGTGAGTCTTCATGTTCCCTTGTCATCTCAAGTGCAGTTTCATTTTCAACCACCTCATTCTTCATTGAAAGTTCACTTGATGCAGTAGCCTCCTCATCTTTCATTGCAATTTCACTTGACATTGGGACCTTTTGTTCTTGTTTTTCCACTTCCTCTCCCACAAATTGATCTTCATCTTCACTGTTTGATGGTTCTAAGTTCCTCCTTATGTTCTCCAGGTATTCATTTGTCCTCTGACGGATGATTTCTTTCCTTTTCCAGGCTTGTTCTTATCTTTCAAAAAATCCTCTGGACTTTTGAAGGAGATCTTCATTTTTCTCTTCCACCTTCTCCTTTGCACTTAACAATTGGTTTTCATTTTCCTTGCTTAGCAGTTCTAAGCGTTTCTCTGAGTCCTCCAATTGCTCATTCGTCTTCTGAGAAAGGACTTCTATTTCCCTGTGTGATTGTTGATGTTCCTCCATCATTCTGTTGAATCTGGACTCAAATTTTGAGAATCTTTGGCTCGTGGAGGTTTGTGTTGAGGCATATTTAGGTGATGAAGAATTTTCAAATGTAGAAGTGGGGGGTGAGGTTGGGCAATTTTTCATGTGAGTTGACTGCTCAGGACTTGCAGTTTCTTGGAAACACTCCCAGCCACCATTGGAATAATAACTTGAATCATTTTGTGGTGGAAGAAAATATTCCCTATGATTTTCTTTCTCATCTTGTGTTTCTGAAGCAATTCTCCATGAATTGGAGTGCTTAGAATTTGTATTTTCTTGGTGATATTCCCAGCCATCATTAGAGATTGGTGATGGTAGGTAATATCCCATAAAATTTGTTTGATCATAAGATGAGTTGAACTCCATTTGAATTTCGGAAAACACAATACCAAGGAAAATTGAAATTACTCATATTAGAGATGAGAATTTCTTAGTGAGGCAAAAACTCAAACACCTTGGTTTCAATTTAAAACAGAAAACAAAAATAAAGAAAATGCTTGATCTAGACTTCTCACCCACTTAATCATTGTTGATCTAAATCAATCCCCGGCAACGGCGCCAAAAACTTGATGGGTATTTTTGTGGAAAACTGAATTTCCCAAAACACCTAAAACTCACCGGCAAGTGTACCGGGTCGTATCAAGTAGTAAAACTCACTTAGAGTGAGGTCGATCCCACAGGGATTGATGGATCAAGCAACTTTAGTGGGTGATTAGTTTAGTCAAGCTAACATTTGAGTGATAATTGATGCAGCAGAAAGTAAATGACAAGAAATTATAAATTGCAGAAAGTAAATTGGACAGAAACTTAAAGAGCAAGAAATGTAAATTGCAAGAATCTTAAATGACAAGAAATGTAAATTGCATGAAATATAAAGGGGAATGGGTGCTGGAAATGTAAAATTCAACAAGAAAGTGTAAATAGCAATCAAACAGGGAAGTAAAAGATGCAAAATCATGCAACAGATCTAACAGAAGAGTAAAATGCCTTGAAGAATTGTAAAGACAGAAAAGCAATGCTTAATTTGCAACAATTTAAAAGAATGTTGAAGATCTCAGGAGTGGAACAGACTAGAAAGCAGGTCTAGATCTCAAATCCTTCCTTGATCCAACAATAAACAAATTGAAGAATAAAGACAAATGGAAGCAGTAAGAGAACTTTGATTCAAATTGCAATTCACTGAAATTATGCAGCAAGGCAAACAAAAGGAAGTCTCAGAGGGAGAATGAAACAGAACTCCTTCAATTCTCCACCCAAGATTCAGAAACAACGAAAAGAAAAATAAAGAGAGAGAGCTTTCTAATGCTAATGCTCCTTAGTGGAGCCAACCCCCCCCAATGAGATGGAATTGATGCCTTTATATAGGCTTTACAGAGTGAAAATGAAATTAAAATGAAGAAAACAAATTACAATTAAAATAAATTCCTAAGCTATCTAATCCTTGTGCCATTGAGTGATGATGTAGGCTTTGCTTGCTTGGATTTGAGGAAGAGTGGGTCTAGATGGCCTTGGTTCAATTGGTGAAGAGTTGAGTTCAAAAGGAAATTTAATTGAATTTTGGCCCATGTGAAGAATTGCTTGGGGAAGCATCAGGGGAAAGCTCAGCTCACAAAGTGAGCTGAGCATTGGTGCCTTGGTGCCAAATTTGTTGCGCGCTATGTGCCCCTGGACCGTGTCAAGTTGTGTTGTGTGATGCCCATGGGTAGCGTTGTGAGCTGAGAATTGGCTTCCAAGGGGAGGTCTCAAGTTCAAGCCTTGGTGAAAGCATTTGGGAGCAATTTTCCTTGATTTTTCATGAAGAGAAGCACGACAATGCTCACTTACAGCGCTCTCTAAGTGAGCTGAGCGCTATCTTGCTTTCCTTGTTTTCCTTGTGTCTCCCCCTTCGAACCTTGGTGGTTCCACTTTGGTCTATTTTTGCTTATTTTTAGCCCTTAAAGATGCATTTCGTTCGTGCCTCAATTTCATGCCAAATATGGGTTTCCATACATCGTTGGAAAGCTCTGAATGTCAGCTTTCTAACGCAACTGGAAGCACATCAATCGGATATCTGTAGCTCAAGTTATAGCCCTTTGAAGGAGGCATGGTCATGCTATGAGTGCCCAGATTTTAACTTAGCCAAAATTTTGCTTTCCAAGCTCATTTTGCACTCTTGTAGCGCTCTGCTCACCTTGTGAGCTGAGCTTTGTGCTGATTGCCTATTTTCCTTTTATTTGGTCATGGGCCACGCTTTTAAAAGCGTGGCCTAAGGCTCCAAAGTGTGCTCCAACTTCAAAGTGTTCCTCAAAGCTCTTTTTTTCTCCTTTTTAGCTTATTTTGTGTTTCTTTGCTTCTTTTTCTTCTTATTTTCTACAAGATTTATAAAATTAAAAGATCAAGAAAATATATCATTTAAACATAAAAGCATTCAATTTTTAAGCACAAATCATCTATTTCTTGTATGAAAAAGCATAGAAAAACATGACATGGTGACATGTCATCAACAAGAAGTTGAAGAAATTGCTAAGCTGTCCAGACTGGCCTCTTCGTACTTAACTGACCATAACTTGAGCTACAGAGGTTCAAATGAGGCGGTTCCAGATGCGTTAGAAAGCTAACATCCGGGGCTTCGAAAAGACATATAATTTGTCATATTTGCCACGCTTTTGGGTGATGCGCATGCATGGATCACGCACACGTGTCACATCTACAAAAAATCAATCAACGCGTACGCGTGGACGACGCGTACGCGTGACTTTGCCACGTGCTGGACGTATCAGAAACCGCTGGGGGCGATTTTCTGGGCTGTTTTTGACCCAGTTTTTGGCCCAAAAAACACAGATTAGAGGCTATAAAGTGGGCGAATGTATTCATTCATTAACACAACATTCCATAATTCACAATTTTAGGTTTTAGATGTAGTTTTCTAGAGATCCTCTCTCTAGGTTTTTAGGATTTAGGATTTCTCTTAGTTTTAAGATTGTTTCTCCTCAATTCCAGGTTCAATGTTCCTTTAATTTAGTTTCTCTCTACTTTTATTTATTCTATGGCTTTAGTTTGTTTATTTTCCCAATTTGGTTTATGAACTCTTCATGTTAGATTTGAATTTATGTTTAAATGCAATTTGAGGTATTTCAGATTTATGATTTCTTTCTTCTATTTATCATATAAATAATTTGGATTTTTCCCCTTTTGGCTTTGGTGGAGTAATTGGTGACACTTGAGTTATCAAACTCCTTGTTGAGTGAGAATTGGATTTTGCTAATTAGTTTGGATCCCTCTAAAGCTAGTCTTTCCTTAGGAGTTGACTAGGACTTGAGGAATCAAATTGATTAGTCCACTTGACTTTCTTTTATTTAGTAAGGGTTAACTAAGTGGGAGCAATAAACAATTCTCATCACAATTGATAAGGATAACTAGGATGGGATTTTCAGTTCTCATACCTTGCCAAGAGTATTTATAGTTACTTTGTTTCCATTGCCATTTACTATTGTTGTTTCTTATCTTAATAAAACCCAAAAAGATAATTTTTCCATAACCAATAATAAACACACCTCCCTGCATTTCCTTGAGAGACGACCCGAGGTTTAAATACTTCGGTTATAAATTTTATTGGGTTTGCTTAAGTGACAACCAAAACTTTTGTACGAAAGGATTCTCTGTTGGTTTAGAAACTATACTTACAACGGGAATTTATTTGTGAAAATTCTTTACTAGCAGAAAATCCGTTCGTCAATTGTACTAAGGTTTGGTACTGTAGTTTTTGAAGGAAAATTTTTTTTCTGAAACAGGACATCTGTGCGTGCGCACACAACTGTGAGTTTTGTGGCCTGTGCGAGCGCACAAGCTTGTGCGCCCGCACACTCTTTGTATGGCCCTCTGTTCACAGCGCCAGCACGGTCTGTGCGTGGGCACTCTCCTGTTTTCCTTGATCTGTACGTGTGCACCACCTTGTGCATATGCACGCATGTTCTTTATCGCACTCTCTGTGCGGCCGCACAAGCCTGTGCGTCCGCACGCCAATTTGCAGCCCCTCTGGTAGGAGCATTAGCACAGCTTGTGCGCTTGAAACCCCAACCCTTTTTGCTTCTGTGCGTATGCACAGATGACCCATTCCCCAAGCGATTCCAAAAAAAAAAAGAAGCAGCCCCTGTGCGCGCGCAATGCTATGCACCCGCACACGTTGATGCAACCCTTCTGTTTGCAGCGATCGTACCTTGTGTGCGCTCGCATCCCACTCTTTTTCGCTGTTTGTGCGCACCACCTTTTTGTGCGTATGCATGAATCCCTTTTTCAGCAGCTCCTGTGCGTGCGCTCAATGCTATGCGCCCGCACACCTCTTTTCACACCTTCTGTTTGCAGCGTTCGCACTCTGTGTGTGTTCGCAACCCCTCTCTTTTTCTTGATCTGTGCGTGCGCACAGACCTGCATGCACACGCACACGTCTCGACATAGGTGTTAACATGGCATACTCCCCTGTTGGGATAGCAGCTTCTTTTCTTCTCCTCTCCATCGCTGCTGCTCACCCCTCCACCCCACCATCTTCAGGCGACCCTGCCCCAGCCATCGCCGCCGTCTACCACCGCCGCCACACACACACACACACACACACTCTCTCTCTCTCTCTCTCTCTCTCTCTCTCTCTCTTTTCTTTCCTTCTTACTTTCTCTTTTTCTTTTCTTTCTCTTCCACCGGTGAGTTCCCAGTACTCCGGTGCACCTCCGGCGAACATGAAGCCATGAGTTCGTAGTGGCTATAAGAAGTGCCATTGTTTCCTCTCCTAGTCTTGCTTTCTTCAACCTTCAACTTTAAGGTGCTTACCTTCTTTTACTGTTGATTTTTGAAATTATTCTTATTTTCTTTTCATGTTGCCTAGGTTAAGTTTATTATTTTCCTTATTTTGCTGTGTATTGCAAATGTTGATACTTGATTGTTTGGTTGATTATGATTGAATTTGAGCTTAATTGTGATAAGTTTGCACGTTGCATACCACATGTTTGATGAAATGCCTATATGAAACTTTTGTTTGATTCATGTGAATTGGCCATTGTATGCTTTCAACATTCTCTTGTTTGGTATTTGTTATGATTTGTGCAACTTAAAATATAGTAGTTGTTGATGAATTTACCAATGCATTCTCTTGTTTTCTTGAACATAAAGTTTCAACACCCATGTCTTACATGACTTCTATTCCTTTGTTATGGGTGTTTGTTGTGAATGCATTGATCTTAGTTGAGTATAATTTAACATTTTTCATCATGGTCATTAAATTGGAGTAATCACCTTACAAATGTCCATACATCTTGATGTCTTGATCAAGCATCTTTTGCCTTAACTAAGGGTCATTGTATGTATGATTGTCACTTTTTTAAGGATGAACAATGTTGTTCCACTCTGCTGGAATGGTTGTTGTTGTTGTGCACCCTTTCTATCAATGAGCTTTTAAGCCTACAACCTCAATAACCATTCCCTTCAAGAATTCAATTGGTGCTTGTTTAAGTTTGCTTACACGCTCATTTTTCTTTAGTCTTGCAACATAAACACTTGATTGAGAAGCATTGAACTCTGATTGTTTTACAGTGTGATTGCCGTTTTATCAAGCCGGTGTGTGTATTCTTACCGTGCGTACTTTTAGAATACACACACTATTGTCTCTTAAATCACACTATTTTGAAAGCTTCCAATTGAGAATTGAAATTCTTCTTTAGTTTATTTGTTCTTCCTCAATGATCTTGTTTTAATTGTTGTCGGACAATCTTGAAATCTTTTGTTTTTGATTCCTCTTTTTAGGATGCGGAAGAAAGGTAAAGTACCAGTTACACCACCGGTTGTGCAATCTACAACTCGCCCTCCTAATATTTGGTTGGATTGCCAAGGTGAGAAACCAAGTACCTTGGTTAACCGAAGAGCCAACTTCTAATATGAAGCAATTGAGAAAAGAACAATCCATTGGGAGCAGACACTAAAGATTCCAAGAAAGTACAAGGCGATTATTCATGAAAGGATTGCCTCGCTTCATTGGGGATTTCTTGAGCAAGACCCCATTGAAGTTAATGAATCCATGGTGCGGGAATTCTATGTGAACTACCAAGCTTGGGAGCAGGAGTCGGTATTCCTTCGAGGAAAGATGTTGGACACTTCCAACAAAGCTCTAGAAGCGCTTCTGAACATTCCCCACATTCTGCCTGAGAAGGATGATTATTCAAAGATCAAAGAGGATGTGTTAAAGGGGAGGATGTCTTTGGCTCCTATTCTTAGGAGAATTGGCCGTCCTGGTGCATCTTGGGAGTTTAGCAAAGGAAGAAAATCTATTCCCACTAGTATTGCTTACTCTGATTTGAATGCCGAGGCGCGTATATGGCATTAGATTTTGGCAGACTACATCATCCCGAGCACCCATTCTACCCATGTCAGATTTAGAGCTGCTTTGCTACTTTGGGCTATTATAAAAGGAAAGAACATAGCCATTGTACCTTTGATGCGCAAATCAATTTGGAAACTCGTTGAGAAGAAAAAGATCAACATTTCATTTCCATTGATGGTGATGCGTTTAGCAATAGCAGCAGGGGTTGAGAGGCAAACGACAGACGTCATGTTTGAGAGTCCAAGAAGCAACAAGTTCATTCGAAGGGGAGAATTGGATGGATCATCAAAGAAGACACCCTCCAAGAGGAAGGCACCCACAGCACCACCATCAAGTATACCAACCTCATCGACTCTTTTACCGTTCCTCTGGTCACTTCCGGATTTATTCAAAGACATCTTGCACGATATCCGCAACATCGAGCAACTTGAGCACAAGCATTTCGAGTGGATAGTGGCAAAGCTACAAGGAAGAGACCCTGGCCCAACTCCCAAAGCTTCATATGAGTTAGTTGAGGAGGAGGAGGATGAAGGTGACTAACCCATGTCAGAAACCACCAGCTGAAGATGGACCCTGAAGTTACCATTCTCCAGAATTATGAGCATGCACGGAGGACCGTGCACGAATTAAGTGTGGGGGAGGATCGACAACTTCGTGGGGGCGGGTAAAATTCTTTACTCAAGACACTTTGCAATACTCTTTTAGTCCTTTTTCTTCATTCTTAGTAGTTTTATTTCCATGGCACTCTGTTTGGTTTGGTTGTATATATTCCCTTAGTGTTATAGATATATGATAGTTAATGTTTGCATGATGCATGATAGAGTGAATAAGTTTGGTAAAATGCCAAGGAATTTGCATGAAATCTTTCTTAGGGCGAGCCATTAATTGAATTGAGAAAAATTGTTTTCAACTTGCTCGGAGTATTCTTTGGATAGAACATAGAAAAAGAGCTAGAACAACATACCTTGTGAGATTTGAGCTCTAATAGATGGTTGCACACTTTCAACCATAATGTTTATTCTTGTGTGATTATCCTCCTTTTTTATTGTGATCTTAGATTTGCATGAATCTTTATGTCCTATATTTGTTGTTTGAATGTGATGAGCGGATATTTTATACGCTTTTTGGGGATAATTTCATATAGTTTTAAGTATGTTTTAGTTAGTTTTTAGTCTATTTCTATTAGTTTTTAGGAAAAATTCATATTTCGGGACTTTACTATGAGTTGTGTGTTTTTTTGTAATTTCAGGTATTTTTCTGGCTGAAATTGAAGGAGCTGAGCAAAAATCTGATTCAGGCTGAAAAAGGACTGCTGATGCTGTTGGATTCTGACCTCCCTGCACTCAAAGTGGATTTTCTGGAGCTACAGAACTCGAAATGGCGTGCTTCCAATTGCGTTGGAAAGTAGACATCCAGGGCTTTCCAGCAATATATAATAGTCCATACTTTGCACAAGAATAGACGATGTAAACTGGCGTTCAACGCCAGTCCTTTGCCCAATTCTGGCGTCCAGCGCCAGAAAAGAATCAAAAGCTGGAGTTGAACACCCAAAATGGCATAAAAACTGGCGTTCAACTCTACAAATGGCCTCTGCACGTGAATTGCTTAAGTCTCAGCCCCAGCACACACCAAGTGGGCCCCAGAAGTGGATCTCTACATCATCCATCATAGTTTATCCAATTTTTGTAAACCTAGGCTACTAGTTTAGTATTTAAACAACTTTTAGAGACTTATTTTGTATCTCATGACATTTCAGATCTAAACTTTGTATTCTCTGACGGCATGAGTCTCTAAACCCCATTGTTGGGGGTGAGGAGCTCTGCTGTGTCTCGATGAATTAATGCAAGTATTTCTGTTTTCCATTCAAACACGCTTGTTCCTATCTAAGATGTTCATTCGCGCTTAACTGTGATGGAGGTGATGAGCTGTGACACTTATCACCTTCCTCAAATCATGAACGTGTGCCTGACAACCACCTCCGTTCTATATACGATTGAATGAGTATCTCTTAGATTCCTTAATCAGAATCTCCGTGGTATAAGCTAGAACTGATGGCAGCATTCATGAGAATCCGGAAAGTCTAAACCTTGTCTGTGGTATTCCGAGTAGGATTCAAGGATTGAATGACTGTGACGAGCTTCAAACTCTTGAAGGCTGGGCGTTAGTGACAGATGCAAAAGGATAGTAAATCCTATTCCTACCGGATCGAGAACCAACCGGTGATTAGCCGTGCTGTGACAGAGCGCGTGAGCGTAGTTTTCACTGGGAGGACGGAAGGTAGCCATTGACAACGGTGATCCACCAACACACAGCTTGCCATAGGAGGACGTGCGTGCGTGAATCAGAAGACAGAGGAAAGCAGAGATTCAGAAGATAAAGCATCTCCAAAACTCCAACATATTCTCCATTACTGCATAACAAGTAACCTTTAATTTATGCTCTCTCAGTTATTCACAATTCAACTGATAAACATAATTGACTTCCTGACTAAGATTTACAAGATAACCATAGATTGCTTCAAACCAACAATCTCCGTGGGATTCGACCCTTACTCACGTAAGGTATTACTTGGACGACCCAGTGCACTTGCTGGTTAGTGGTACGCGTTGTGAAAAGTGTGATTCACAATTCGTGCACCAAGTTTTTTGGCGCCGTTGCCGGGGATTGTTCGTGCTTGAACAACTGACGGATTATTTTGTTGCTTAGATTAGGAAAAATTTCTTTTTTTGTTTAGAGTCTTTTATTATTTATCCCTTGTTAAAACACTTTAAATTTATAGCTCAATTAGTTAGAACGTGGTATTTATGTTCATGGTAATTGGCTATCATATTCTTTAAAATCTTTTTTTTTTTATTAAATCCTGTGCCAAACTTTAAGTTTGATGTTTTCTTGTTGAATTCCCTTTGGTTTTCGAAAATTTTGGTTTGGTTTTCTAAAAATTTTAAGTTTGGTGTTCTTTCTTCATGTTCTTGTGTTCTTGTGAGTCTTCAAAGTGTTCTTGAGTTTTCCTTGTGTCTTGATCTTAAAATTTTTAAGTTTGGTGTTCCTTGGTGTTTTCCCTCCAAAATTTTCAAAAACAAGGAGCATTAGATCTAAAAATTTTAAATCTTGTACTATCTTATTGTTTTTCTCTCTCCTCACTAAATTCAAAAATATCTTTTCAAAATATCTCTTCTAACTTCCTAACTTCTTATCTTTTCAAAATTTGTTTCAACTAACCAACTAACTTTTTGTTTGTTTCTTAACTTTTTCAAAACTACCTAACTAACTCTCTCTCTCTCTAATTTTCGAAAATATCTTCCCTCTTTTTCAAAAATTTCTTTTTTATTAACTAATTAATTTTTATATTTTTTTTTTAAAAAAAATATGTTTTAATTTCAAAATTCAAATTCTTTTTAGTTATTTTATTTTATTTAAGTATTTACTTCTTATAAAATAAAATAAATAAAAAGATAAATCAGTCCAAGTTATATCCATATATCCATCATGGACATAAGTGGAAATGAACAGTCCAGGAGGACTCTGGGGTCATATTCTAACCCCTCTACTGCTTCGTATGGGAGTAGCATATGCATACCCTCCATTGGAGTTAGTAGCTTTGAGTTGAATCCTCAGCTCATTATCATGGTGCAGCAAAGTTGCCAGTATTCCGGTCTTCCACAGGAAGAACCTACAGAGTTTCTGGCACAATTTTTACAAATTGCTGACACAGTACATGATAAGGAAATAGATCAGGATGTCTACAGACTATTACTGTTTCCATTTGCTGTAAAAGATCAAGCTAAGAGGTGGTTAAATAACCAACTTAAGGCCAGCATAAGAACATGGAAACAGCTGACAGAAAAATTCCTGAATCAGTATTTTCCTCCAAAAAGGATGACACAGCTAAGGCTGGACATCCAAGGCTTTAAACAAGGAGATAATGAATCTCTTTATGATGCCTGGGAGAGATACAGAGAGATGCTACGAAAATGCCCCTCTGAAATGTTTTCAGAGTGGGTTCAGTTAGACATCTTCTACTATGGACTTGCAGAAGGAGCTCAGATGTCTCTAGATTACTCAGCTGGTGGATCTATTCATATGAGAAAGACATCTGAAGAGGCTCAAGAGCTCATTGATACAGTTGCCAGGAATCAGCATCTGTATCTAAGTAGCAACCCTTCCATGAATGAAGAGGTTAAAACAGTAACTGCTGAATTCAGTACTGTAAAACAAGCTGCTGAATTCAATCAGCAATTGGATTTTCTAACAAAGCAGCTAGCTGAATTCAAGGACAGGCTACAGGAGACAAGGATAGCTAATATACATATGGACGAACAGTTTAAACAAACAAAGCAGCAGCTATCAAAGCAAATAGCAGAAGAATGCCAAGCAGTTCAATTAAGAAGTGGGAAAACATTAAATACCCCACCTCAAGACATCAAAAATTCAAGAAATGAGCGACCCACCAAAGATTCACCTGAGGACAGTAAGAGCCCAGGGAAAAATAATTCTGGCACTAAAACGCCAGAAAATGGGTGGAAGGCTGGCGCTGAACGCCCAGACCATGCCCAAAACTGGCGTTCAGTGCCAGAAACAAGGCAGGATTGGCGTTCAACGCCAGAAATGGGCAAGAATCTGGCGTTGAACGCCCAAATGGGGCAGAATCCAGCATTAAACGCCCAAAATGGGTACATTTCTAGCGTTCAGGCGCCAGGAACAGACAGTGAGCTGGCGTCTAACGTCACTCCAGCTTCTGACTCTGGCACTCAATTGCCAGTGAGGGATTAGACACACACAAGTGCTGATAACAACCCCTCTAAAAAGGCTTCTTTAACCACTAAGGTTGAGGAATATAAAGCCAAGATACCTTATCCTCAAAAACTCCGAAAAGAGGAGCAGGATAAGCAATTTGCTCGCTTTGCAGATTATCTAAGGACTCTTGAAATAAAGATTCCATTTGCAGAGGCACTTGAGCAAATACCTTCTTATGCCAAGTTCATGAAAGAGATCTTGAGTCATAAAAAGGAGTGGAGAGAAACAGAAAGAGTTCTCCTCACTGAAGAATGCAGTGCAGTCATTCTGAAAAGCTTTCCTGAAAAGCTTAAAGACCCTGGGAGTTTTCTGATACCATGCATATTAGAAGGTGATTGCACCAAGACAGCTTTATGCGATCTTGGGGCAAGCATCAACCTGATACCTGCATCTACTATCAGGAAGCTTGGCTTAACTGAAGAAGTTAAACCAACCTGGATATGTCTCCAACTTGCTGATGGTTCCACTAAATACCCATCAGGCGTGATTGAAGACGTGATTGTCAGAGTTGGGCCATTCGCCTTTCCCACTGACTTTGTTGTGCTGGAAATGGAGGAGCACAAGAATGCTACTCTCATCCTAGGAAGACCCTTCCTAGCAACTGGACGATCCCTCATTGACGTCCAACAGGGGGAAATAACCCTGAGAGTCAATGATGATGAGTTCAAGTTGAACGCTGTCAAAGCCATGCAGCATCCAGACACATCAACAAACTACAAGAAAGTTGATCTCATTGACTCTTTGGTAGAAGAGATCAACATGGCTGAGAGTCTCGAATCAGAGTTGGAAGACATCTTTAAAGATGTTCAGCCTGATTTGGAGGATTCAGGGGACATGAAAGAGCCTCTGAACTTTCTTCTGAAAGAGGAAAAACCCCCTAAACCCGAGCTTAAGCCACTACCACCATCCTTGAAATATGCATTTCTGGGAGAAGGTGACACTTTTCCAGTGATCATAAGCTCTGCTTTAAATTCACAGGAAGAGGAAGCACTGATTCAAGTGCTAAGGACACACAAGACAGCTCTTGGGTGGTCCATAGGTGACCTTAAGGGCATAAGCCCAGCTAGATGCATGCACAAAATCCTATTGGAGGACAATGTCAAACCAGTGGTTCAACCACAGAGGCGGCTAAATCCAGCCATGAAGGAAGTGGTGCAGAAAGAGGTCACCAAGTTACTAGAGGCTGGGATTATTTATCCTATTTCTGATAGCCCCTGGGTGAGCCCTGTTCAAGTCGTCCCAAAAAAGGGAGGCATGACAGTGATTCATAATGAAAAAAATGAACTGGTTCCCACAAGAACAGTTACAGGGTGGCGCATGTGTATTGACTACAGAAGGCTCAATACAGCCACCAGAAAGGATCATTTCCTTTACCATTCATAGACCAGATGCTAGAGAGACTAGCAGGTCATGATTATTACTGCTTTTTGGATGGCTATTCAGGCTATAACCAGATTGCAGTGGATCCCCAGGATCAAGAGAAAACAGCATTCACATGCCCATCTGGAGTGTTTGCTTATAGAAGGATGCCATTTGGGCTATGTAATGCGCCTACAACCTTCCAGAGATGCATGCTCTCTATTTTCTCTGACATGGTGGAAAAATTTCTGGAAGTCTTCATGGATGACTTCTTAGTATATGGAGACTCATTCAGCTCCTGTCTTGATCACCTGAAACTTGTTCTGAAAAGATGCCAAGAAACCAACCTAGTTTTAAACTGGGAAAAGTGTCACTTCATGGTGACTGAAGGAATCGTTCTTGGGCATAAAATCTCAAACAAGGGAATAGAGGTGGATCAAGCAAAAATAGAGGTAATTGAAAAATTACCACCACCTGCCAATGTTAAGGCAATCAGAAGCTTTCTGGGGCATGCAGGATTCTATAGGAGGTTTATAAAGGATTTTTCAAAAATCACAAAACCTCTAAGCAATCTGCTAGCTGCTGACACGCCATTTGTGTTTGACACAGCATGCCTGCAGGCGTTTGAAATGCTGAAAGCTAAGCTGGTCACAGCACCAGTTATTTCTGTACCAGACTGGACATTGCCATTTGAGTTAATGTGTGATGCCAGTGATCATGCCATTGGTGCAGTATTAGGACAGAGGCATGACAAGCTTCTGCATGTCATTTATTATGCCAGTCGCGTTCTAAATGATGCCCAGAAAAATTACACAACCACAGAAAAAGAACTACTCGCAGTGGTTTACGCCATTGACAAGTTCAGATCATACTTAGTAGGATCAAAAGTGATTGTGTATACTGACCATGCTGCTCTTAAATATCTACTCACAAAGCAGGATTCAAAACCCAGGCTCATCAGATGGGTATTGCTTCTGCAAGAGTTTGATATAGAAATAAGAGACAGAAAAGGGACAGAGAACCAAGTGGCTGATCATCTGTCCCGGATAGAGCCAGTGGAAGGGACGTCCCCCCCCCCCTTTCTTGAGATCTCTGAGACGTTCCCTGATGAGCATCTATTTGCCATCCAGGAAGCACCATGGTTTGCTGATATTGCAAACTATAAAGCTGCACGGTTCATACCCAAGGAGTACAATAGAATACAAAAGAAGAAATTAGTCACTGATGCAAAGTACTACTTGTGGGATGAACCCTATCTCTTTAAGAGATGTGCAGACGGAATTATCCGTAGGTGTGTCCCCAGAGAGGAAGCACAGAGAATCCTATGGCATTGCCACGGATCTCAATATGGTGGCCATTTCGGAGGTGAGCGAACAGCCACCAAGGTCCTCCAATGTGGCTTCTATTGGCCCACACTCTATAAAGATTCCTGAGAGTTTGTACGTAATTGTGACAGTTGCCAAAGAGCTGGTAATCTGCCTCATGGTTACGCCATGCCTCAACAAGGAATCTTGGAAATTGAGTTGTTTGACGTATGGGGAATTGACTTCATGGGACCTTTTCCACCATCATATTCAAACACTTATATTCTGGTGGCAGTTGACTATGTATCAAAATGGGTTGAGGCTATTGCCACACCCACCAATGATACTAAAACAGTGCTGAAGTTCCTCCAGAAACATATCTTTAGCAGGTTTGGTGTCCCTAGAGTGTTAATCAGTGATGGGGGCACTCACTTCTGCAATAAACAGCTTTACTCTGCCATGGTTCGGTATGGAATTCGCCACAAAGTGGCAACACCATATCATCCACAAACCAATGGGCAAGCTGAAGTCTCTAACAGAGAATTAAAGAGAATCCTGGAACGGACAGTAAATACCCGTAGAAAGGATTGGGCAAGGAGCTTGGATGATGCTCTGTGGGCTTACAGAACAGCATTCAAGACCCCTATAGGGACCTCTCCATACCAACTGGTGTATGGTAAGGCATGTCACCTGCCCGTAGAACTGGAACATAAGGCCTACTGGGCAACCAGATTCCTAAACTTTGATGCCAAATTAGCAGGAGAAAAAAGATTGCTCCAGCTAAATGAGCTAGAGGAGTTCAGATTCACAGCTTTCGAAAATGCCAAGCTATATAAAGAAAAATCAAAAAAGTGGCATGACAGAAAGCTGTCATCTAGAATCTTTGAACCAGGACAGAAGGTTCTGTTGTTTAACTCTAGACTCAGGCTATTCCCCGGGAAACTGAAATCCCGGTGGAGGGGACCATACGTGATTACAAGTGTATCACCATATGGTTATGTGGAGCTTCAAGATATTGATTCTGATAAGAAGTTCATTGTCAATGGACAGAGAATCAAGCATTATCTAGAAGGCAACATTGAGCAAGAATGCTCAAGGCTGAAGCTAAATTAAAAGCTCAGCAAGGTCCAGCTAAGGACATTAAAGAAGCGCTTGTTGGGAGGCAACCCAATTTTATTTACTTTCATGGTTTTTCATGTTTTATTAGGTTCATGATCATGTGGAGTCACAAAATAAATATTAAAAATTGAAAACGGAATCAAAAACAGCAGAAGAAAAATCACACCCTGGAGGAAGCACCTGTCTGGCGTTCAACGCCAGAACAGAGCATGGTTCTGGCGCTGAACGCCCAAAATAGGCAACATCCTGGCGCTGAACGCCCAGAACAAGCATGGTTCTGGCGTTCAACGCCAGAAATGGCTAGTAAATGGGCGTTGAACGCCCAAAATGGGCACCAACCTGGCGCTGAACGCCCAGAGTTGTGTGCAAGGGCATTTTGCATGCCCAAATTGGTGCAGGGATGTAAATGCCTTGACACCTCAAGATCTGTGGACCTCACAGGATCATTTCAAGATCTGTGGACCCCACAGGATCCCCACCTTCCCTCCTCATAATCCTAGTTTTTTTCTTTCCACATCTTCTTTTTCATCTATTCCCTCTTCTTTTGCTCGAGGGCGAGCAACATTCTAAGTTTGGTGTGGTAAAACAATTATGTGAAGGATCTATAGCTCAGTGGTAGAACATGTGGCTGCAAATCAAGAGATACCTCAGGGGATGCACTTCCCTCCACATAATTATTGGAAGCAACTGAGGATAGAAATACCAAAAATCACTAGGAATCAAGCCACAAAGGCAAGGAAGAGACATAAAAGAGCTCAAGAACATCATTGGTGCCTCAAGAAGGAAATGCCATCATCACTAAGGTGGACTCGTTCCTTGTTCTTACTTTCTCTGTTTTTCGTTTTCTCTATGTTAAGTGCTTATCTATGTTTGTGTCTTCATTACATGATCATTAGTAGTAATTAGTGTCTAGTTTGATTTTATCCCCAATTAAGTTATAGTCTATTTTTCTCATCATCAGCAAACATGAATAAAATAGTAGATCTTTTGAATAAGAGGCAATAAAATTTCGAGTTTTTAATAAGAAAAATTCTAATTAGTAACATGTGGTGGCAAAGCTTTCTGTCTTCTGAATGAATGCTTGAATAGTGCATATATCTTTTGAATTTGTTGTTTAAGACTGTTAAATATGTTGGCTCTTGAAAGAATGATGAACATGAGACATGTTATTGATAATCTGAAAAATCATAAAAATGATTCTTGAAGCAAGAAAAAGCAGCAAAGAACAAAGCTTGCAGAAAAAAAAATAGAAAGAAAAAGAAAAAGCAAGCAGAAAAAGCCAAAAGCTCTTAAAACCAAGAGGCAAGAGCAAACAGCCAATAACCCTTAAAACCAAAAGGCAAGGGCAAATAAAAAGGATCCCAAGGCTTTGAGCATCAGTGGATAGGAGGGCCTAAAGGACTAAAATCCTGGTCTAAAGCGGCTAAACCAAGCTGTCCCTAACCATGTGCTTGTGGCGTGCAGGTGTCAAGTGAAAACTTGAGACTGAGCGGTTAAAGTCAAGGTCCAAAGCAAAAAGAAGAGTGTGCTTAAGAACCCTGGACACCTCTAACTGGGGACTTGAGCAAAGCTGAGTCACAATCTGAAAAGGTTCACCCAATTATGTGTCTGTGGCATTTATGTATCCGGTGGTAATGCTGGAAAACAAAGTGCTTAGGGCCACGGCCAAGACTCATAAAGAAGCTGTGTTCAAGAATCATCACGCTGAACTAAGAGAATCAATAACACTATCTGAATTCTGAGTTCCTATAGATGCCAATCACTCTGAGCTTCAATGGATAAAGTGAGATGCCAAAACTGTTCAGAAGCAAAAAGCTACTAGTCCCGCTCATCTAATTAGAATCTGAGCTTCAATCAAAAACTCTAAGATACTATTGCTTCTCAACCTATTAGTCTTCTATTTTATTTGTCTAGTTGCTTGAGGACAAGCAACAGTTTAAGTTTGGTGTTGTGATGAGCGGATATTTTATACGCTTTTTGGGGATAATTTCATATAGTTTTAAGTATGTTTTAGTTAGTTTTTAGTCTATTTCTATTAGTTTTTAGGAAAAATTCATATTTCGGGACTTTACTATGAGTTGTGTGTTTTTCTGTAATTTCAGGTATTTTTCTGGCTGAAATTGAAGGAGCTGAGCAAAAATCTGATTCAGGCTGAAAAAGGACTGCTGATGCTGTTGGATTCTGACCTCCCTGCACTCAAAGTGGATTTTCTGGAGCTACAGAACTCGAAATGGCGTGCTTCGAATTGCGTTGGAAAGTAGACATCCAGGGCTTTCCAGCAATATATAATAGTCCATACTTTTCACAAGAATAGACGACGTAAACTGGCGTTCAACGCCAGTCCTTTGCCCAATTCTGGCGTCCAGCGCCAGAAAAGAATCAAAAGCTGGAGTTGAACGCCCAAACTGGCATAAAAACTGGCGTTCAACTCCACAAATGGCCTCTGCACGTGAATTGCTTAAGTCTCAGCCCCAGCACACACCAAGTGGGCCCCAGCACACACCAAGTGGGCCCCAGAAGTGGATCTCTACATCATCCATCATAGTTTATCCAATTTTTGTAAACCTAGGCTACTAGTTTAGTATTTAAACAACTTTTAGAGACTTATTTTGTATCTCATGACATTTCAGATCTAAACTTTGTATTCTCTGACGGCATGAGTCTCTAAACCCCATTGTTGGGGGTGAGGAGCTTTGCTGTGTCTCGATGAATTAATGCAAGTATTTCTGTTTTCCATTCAAACACGCTTGTTCCTATCTAAGATGTTCATTCGCGCTTAACTGTGATGGAGGTGATGAGCTATGACACTTATCACCTTCCTCAAATCATGAACGTGTGCCTGACAACCACCTCCGTTCTATATACGATTGAATGAGTATCTCTTAGATTCCTTAATCAGAATCTCCGTGGTATAAGCTAGAACTGATGGCAGCATTCATGAGAATCCGGAAAGTCTAAACCTTGTCTGTGGTATTCCGAGTAGGATTCAAGGATTGAATGACTGTGACGAGCTTCAAACTCTTGAAGGCTGGGCGTTAGTGACAGACGCAAAAGGATAGTAAATCCTATTCCTACCGGATCGAGAACCAACCGGTGATTAGCCGTGCTGTGACAGAGCGCGTGAGCGTAGTTTTCACTGGGAGGACGGAAGGTAGCCATTGACAACGGTGATCCACCAACACACAGCTTGCCAAAGGAGGACGTGCGTGCGTGAATCAGAAGACAGAGGAAAGCAGAGATTCAGAAGATAAAGCATCTCCAAAACTCCAACATATTCTCCATTACTGCATAACAAGTAACCTTTAATTTATGCTCTCTCAGTTATTCACAATTCAACTGATAAACATAATTGACTTCCTGACTAAGATTTACAAGATAACCATAGATTGCTTCAAACCAACAATCTCCGTGGGATTCGACCCTTACTCACGTAAGGTATTACTTGGACGACCCAGTGCACTTGCTGGTTAGTGGTATGCGTTGTGAAAAGTGTGATTCACAATTCGTGCACCAGAATGCATTTAGCATGATTGAGGCAATTTTTTATGTGGACTCACTAACATATATGGCCAACCCTTGCATTCACCTTTGTAAACCCCTTTTTAGCCTGTAAACCCCTTTTCGTTCTAATTTTTAGCACATTATTCTCCCTTAAGCAAAAAACTATTGATGTCCTTGAATTACTCTTTGATTAGCTTGGGTGGAGTACTGTGTATATTCTAAATGTGGGGGAAATTATTGGGAAGCTTTGGTGATGAAGGTACATGGAACTCATTTTTGAAAAATTGGAAATTGAGTAATGCTCATGCATTTATTGTTCAAGACATGTGCATCTCTTGTTGTTAACAAAAACAAGAAAAGTTTAAGTTTTTGCAAATTGCAAAATAAAAAAAATTATTGTACATAGTAGCATATAAAGTGAAAAGTTAAATAAAAGATGCATATGTTTGTGTTTTGGAAAGAAAATGCATGAGTAAAGGTGAGATAGGAGGAAATGGGTAGATAGGTTGTGTTGTTATGTGTATATAGGTGATATAGGATTAGGTGGATACTTGAGTTAATCAAAGAGCTACTTCTTTAAGTCCACTTAACCAAATCTATCCTACCTAAACCCTGGCCCCATTTCATCCCTCCAAAGACCTCATGATATTTGTTTCATGCATCAAATACTAGTTGATTGTTAGATGACTTGCAAATCTTTGAAAAGCATGATTAAAGGAGAATTGTGTGATTAAGCCCTAAACACTGAGCAAATTGAGTGAATACACATCCGGTGAGGGGTTCGATCGCTCAATTCTATGTTCTCGCCTCTCAAATTGTATCTTCTTGCAAGTTGTTTGCTGTTAGTTTTGAAAACTTCAATTCAACTCTTTGGACATTGATATTAGTGCATGAACTCTTTGCATTTGCCGTAAAGCTTTCTTGTGATGGATTAGAATTTTATGGTCTGTTTTTGCCAACCCTTGGTAGAATACATATTAGTCAGTAACCTTTAGGATAGTTGCATGCATTTAGGTAGTACATAGAATAGATTGTTTTCCCTTTTCATCTATCTCCTTTGAGTGTGATTAGCATGAGGGAATGCTATTGTTTAAGTGTGGGAGAATTGATGAATCCATATTTGATGATAATTTTTGGTTGAATTTTAGTGGATTTCATCATGTAAACTTGCACTTATTCCCTTAAACAGCATGCTTTTGATCTTTCCTCCTAATTGGTGCTTGATTATGAAAACATGCTCTTTTTTTCCTAATTTAGCCTATTTTATTCAATTTACCTTCCATTCGATACCTTGATGTTGTTTGTGAGTGATTTGAGATGTATAAGGTAGGAATGGCTTGGTGAGAATGGAAGAGGAGCATGCAAAGAGGAGGAAGCATGAAGAATCAAAGGAGAAGAGTCAAGCGATGTGTGTGTATGAACAAGCATCAAAGAAGAGCGAGGCGTGCGCGTGAACTGCATCTTACACATTGCACGACCATCTTGAGCATCACCTAGTGTGCGTGCGCACAGCTTCTTGTGCATGTGCATAACCAGGATTTTTGGCAGGGTGTGCGTACACACACGTCTATACGTCCACACAGGTACCTGCACATGGCTTCATTAAAAATGCACGTGACTTGCGTTTTTGATGGATTGGAGGCCCAATTCTGAAGCCAATAGCTCATAATGAAGGGGGAAAACATCACCATAGCATAGGGAATCATTAGGATAGTTTCAGGAGTAGTAGTAGAAAGTTTTAGAATAGTTTTTTCTCTAAGTTTTCCATCTTCTCTACTAGGGTTTATATTAGGGTTTTACATTCAAGTCCCATTTCCATTTTTTATCTTGGATTTTGCTAGCTTTTGTAACATCCCGCGTTTTTGGAAATCTAAATATAAATAAATTAAGATTTTATCTTAATAAGATTAAACTTTATAATTTTAGAAATTATTTTATTAGAAATAATTAAATAGATTCGGAGATAATTTCGTTTTAAATCAAATAAGATTCTTAAGTAATTTATTATAATTAAATATTTTGTATAATGTTAGTAATTGAAAAATAAAAAAGAATCGTACAATTTAATTTAAGTAACTTATATAATGAAAAAGTTATGACTTATTTTATTAAATTGAGTTCTTAGAGATTAATTTATTAGGAATGATTAAATTGATTTTGATAAATACTTTAATTTTAAGTCAATTAGTATTTATGTACAATTTTGATTATAACTAGTTATTTTATATAAATTGAAATTAAAGTTATGATAGAAAAATAATAAAAGGTTATAGAATTTAATATAAGTAATTGATATTTTGAGTTTAACCGTATTTTATAAAATATGATTAGTATGCTTATTTTGTAATTTAAATTAGAAATAATTATTTGATCTCGTTAATAGATTGATAGATAAAATCTTATGCGTTTTGAAAGTAATTTTTATAGTATTATATTTGAATCTTAAATTGTTATTCTATCTCAAATATTTTATAAAATTTATGTTACTTGAATATATTTTTCCTAGTCTTATGTTTCTTATTTTATACGTATCGTTATTATCTAATAGGTATATTCCCTAACCAAATACAAAGCACACGCACACTGCCACTAACCCTTTCCCCAAGTGATCCACGTTCTTTCATTCCTTACCATTCATTTACACTCAACAATTCACCACACATTTTCAATAGTATAACGCAGAGAGGGAGAAAAGGGGGAGACGAGAGACTGAGAAACAGGGGAAGAGGGAGTAAGAGAGCACGAGATGCAGAGGGAAGAGGGGAAGGCGGGAGCAGTGCCGGTGGGTGTCACTGCCACCGTCGCTGCTGTTGCTATCGAATAGAAGAGGGAGGGAGGCTGTCGCACACCTAGCCGCCGCTGTTGAAGCTCTCCTCACCACTGTCAACGTCGGTTAGGGCAGAGGAGAAGAGGAAGAATAACGGAGAAGAGAGACTGACGGGGAGGGTAATATGGTTGCTGTTGATTTGGAGCTGCTACAAGAACGGCGATTCCTGCTTTTAATCCCTGTCCTTTTGAGTTTTTGGAGCTGCCTGATGGGATTTTTTGGAAAACGAATTCCAACACCCAAAACTAACCAGCAAGTGTACCGGGTCGTATCAAGTAGTAAAACTCACTTAGAGTGAGGTCGATCCCATAGGGATTGATGGATCAAGCAACTTTAGTGGGTGATTAGTTTAGTTAAGCTAACATTGAGTGAAATGTGTGAAATGTAGCCAATGGAAAGTAAATTGCAAGGAATTTAAGAGATGCAGAAAGTAAAATTGCAAGTAACTTAAAGAACAAGAAAGTAAAATAGCTTAAACTTAAATTTCAAGAAATGTAAATTGCATTAAATGTAAAGGGGAGTGGGTGCTGGAAATTAAAGAAAGCAATATAGCAAGCAATTGAAGATATCTTGAGAACAAGTAACAGGAAATTTAAAGAACAGAAAAAGTAAATTCAAATCACAGCAACTCAAATGTAAAGTGTAGATGAACAAAAGTGCAGGAAAATAAACTGAGAGCATTAGGAACAGAAGAGTAAAAGGTGAGTTGAATTGAAGTAGATCTTAAACAGAAAAGCAAAAATGCTTGAAGAATGAAAACAGAAAAACTGATGCTTAATTTGCAGCAATTAAAAGGATGTTGAAGATTTCAGGAGTGGAAGAGACTAGAAAACAAGTATAGATCTCAAATCCTTCCTTAATCCAACAAGAACAATTGCAGAATGAAAATATAAAAGTAAATTGTAGAAGAAAAGAAAGTGAAGGCAGTAAACAGAATTTGAATTATGCAGAAAGATTAACAAGGGATCTCAAGGTAAGATTGAAACAGAATTCCTTCAATTCTCCACTCAAGATTTAAAACAGAAATGAAAACTAAGAAAGAGAGCTCTCAAATGGAGCCAGCCCCTATACTCTCTAATGGAACTGTCTTCCCCCTTGAAAATGAGAATGATGCCTTTATATAGGCTTTTTACAAAATGAAATTGAAATGAAAAACAAATTAAATGAAAATCCTAATTCTAGTTTGTTCTTGTGCCTTTGAGTGATGATGTGGGCTTTGCTTGCTTTGGATTTGAAGAGAGATGGGTTTGGTTGGTCTTGATTCAATTTGGTGAAGAATTGAATTTAAATGGAATTTTGGTTGAATTTTGGCCCATGGGTGACACTCCCAGGGAACGGCTCAGTTGAAATAGTGAACTGAGCTCTCCATTTGCTTGTGGCATGCCAATTTGTATGCCAGCCCCTTGTCCGTGTCAAATTTTGTGCGCATGATTTTGCTCCTTGGCATGCCAAAAATGTGAAGAGTGTGGGGGAAATAGCGCTCAGTTGAGAAAGTTAACTGAGCTTCCTTTGTGTGCCTTGGTAGCGCCTTTGGCTTGAGTGTAAGGTCTTGGGTTCGAACTTTGGTGGAAGCACTTTTGTGAGCCTTTTCCTTGAATTTTCTTGAGTGGGAGCCTGATAAAGCTCAGTTGGGAAAGTGAACTGAGCGCTATTTTGCTTTGGAGTGAGGCTCCAGCTTCGAACTTTGGTGGAAGCATTGGCTGAATTTTTTTGCTTATTTTTTGCTCTTAAAGATGTATTTTACTTGTGCCTCAATTTCATGCCAAATATGGACAATTATATATCATTGGAAAGCTCTGAATGTCAGCTTTCGAATGCAACTAGAAGCGCATCAATTGGACGTCTGTAGCTCAAGTTATGGCCCTTTGAAGGAGGCATGGTCATGCTATAAACGCCCAAGTTTTAACTTAGCGAAAATTCTTGCTTCCAAGCTATGTTTTTCACAATAAAGCTAAGTTCACTTAGTGAACTGAGCTTTGTAAGTGCTGATTGTGAAGCTTCCTTGATTTGGTCATGGGCCACGCTTTTAAAAGCGTGGCCTAAGGCTCCAAAGTGTGCTCCAACTTCAAAGTGTGCCCCAAAGCTCTTTTTTTCTCCTTTTTAGCTTATTGTGTGCTTCTTTGCTTCTTTTTCTTCTTATTTCCTACCAAATTTATAAAATTAAAAGATCAAGGAAATATACCATTTAAGCATAAAAGAATGCAATATTTAAGCACTAGTTATCAATTTCTTGTATGAAAAAGCATAGAAAAACATGACATGATGACATGTCATCACAACACCAAACTTAAACCTTGCTTGTCCCCAAGCAAGAAAAGAATCATGCAATAAAGATTGACAATCCAAGGTAAGAAGAATAGCAACTCAATGTTCATGGTAGGCTAGTTTTCTATGCATGCTACAATCACAAAAGAAATGTAAATGATTGATGCTTCTATCTAGCTCATTTTATGAAATCTTTTCCTTATATTTCTTCCTTGAAACAAGCTTTTGATTTTCTTATTAGCTTCTCCTTTTGGGTGCTTTGCCCCATGAGTTGATAACAAAGCTACGACTTCTAAATGCTTTGTTTTCAAGTATTACCACTTGATACATAAGCACCACAAGCATTTAATTAGAGGACTTCATTAAGCTCATTTGTGTTTTTTTTTTCTTAGCTCTCTAATCATTGATGCTCAGAGCCTTGAGCGTTGAGGGAGTGCATTTGCACTTTGAGCCTAACCTTGACTCTAAGTGTTTTGTTTTCAAGCATTTGGCTTGATACATAAACACCACAAGTACTTAACAATTGAATTGTCATTGGTACTCAGAGCCTTCAATTTTCTCATTCTTTCCCTTTTTCTTTCTTGCTTTAATTTGCAATTGCTTCTTCAAGGTTTTCATGATTTCAAAAGATTTCACAAAATGTCCTAGGTGAAAACTTCAATTAAATAAAATCTAATGCAATTGAGCAACAATCAAACATACTAGCCTTCCAATACTTGTATGCATATGCTAAGTTCTTCTTTAATTCCTTGTTTGTTTATGATCATGATGCTTTTTTTGCTGTTGAATTCACAAAACTCAAGTTGGTAGTCATAATGCCACAGCAACATGTTGCAAATCAAAATTCAAGCTATGCTTATTCATACCACACATGCATACAGAGAGGATAAAGACAATCATGCAATGTATAGTGCTGGAAACAATTGAGAGGAAAAGGAACTTTACAACCTTGTAATTCATCTTCTCTATTGTTGTCATTTTCCTCTCATTCTTCTCCTTCCCACACCAAACTCAGAATGCTTGTTCATCCTTAAGCAACATTTAGAACAGTGGCTATGGGGCTAAGATGGATCATGAATGTCTTACACAATGAAATGTTAGTGATACATGTGTTCTAAGAAAGCAAAATTGAGGATAACAATCAAGGCACAAAGAAACAGAGACATTGTGGTTGCAAAAATAAGAGGGTGTGCATGATACATTGCATAAAATATAAGTGGGACACTAAACTTAGTGTGACACTTTCACTTGGAATTGATGCAAGTATCTTGTAAATATTGGAACCAAATTTTGTTGCATGGCAACACCAAACATAAAATGCAATCACATGTTCATTTTATTTGAACTAAGACTAGGCAAAGGAAACTGTTATTTGTTTACTACAATCACCAAGTGAAGCATCTGTCATGAATAAGGATTTCTTGGTGAGGTGTTAACAAAACCAGTTAAGCAGCAAACTAAATGAAATCATTTAAAAATAGAAAAATGACTAAAGCAAGTAGAATGAAAAAGTGTCAAATCAAAAGAGAAAAATAAAATTGCAGAGGCGTTATGATCATGCAGACAAGTAGTGTTGCTTGAATAAATTGCATAGAAATAAGTGGCACACTAAACTTAGAATCTTGGTGTGACACTTTCATTTTTGATTTGATGCAATCATCCAAAAAGATTGAAAATAATTTGTTGCAAGGCAACACCAAACTTAGAATGTAACCATATGCCAATTTATTGAATTTAAACAAAGCAAGGAGAAGAAATGTACCTAAGGTCTACCTGTTCTTCACTTTCTTCCTCTTCTTCCAATTTGTTAAGAGGAATGACCTCAAGGGGGGAGAGGTTTCAGCTATTGTCCCCTTTCTTGGTTTCTTCTCAGCAAGCTTTCTTTTGTACATGGCTTGATTGAGCTTTCTTGCTAGTGGTCCAGGGGTTGGATTGCTTGTGGTTGACCCTCTATTCTTCATGAATATTGTCCTTGGTAGCTTTGTCACAATCCTCTTCTTGGATCTTTTGTTAATTGCCTTCACTTCCTTAAATCCAAGACTTGGTGGTTGTGTGATTGTTGGAGTCTTGTCTTCATCAAGAGTTTCTTGCAATGGTGGTTCAATGAGCTCTTCCTCTGTGCACTTCTCTACTTCACCTGAGTGTGAATTCTCTTGAGTATCTTCCTCCATTTCTTCTTCATGAACTTCCATTAATTCCTTTGGGAGGAAAGTTTCATGTTCCTCTATCACCTCAATTAGCTTCTGTGAATATGAAGCCACAGATTCAAACACCTCCACAACCTCCTTTTCCATTGAAATTTCACTTGACACAGAGGCTTCCTCATCTTGCTTTTCTACTTCCTCACCCACAATTTGGTCTTCATCCTCACTGTTTGATGGTTTTAAGTTCCCCCTTGTTTGCTCTAAGGGCCCATTCATCTTCTTGAGGATGATTTCTTTCCAGAATTGGGGTTGTGTGTATCTTTCCACGAGTTTTCTATGTATTTCAACGGCTTGAAGGTAATCCTCATCTGTTGGTTCAAGAGATGAAGGTTGAGAGAAATTTTGGTGACATGGATGTGTTGTGGTGAAGTTGTGTTGAGGGGTGTGGAATGAGTTGTGTGATTGATGGGGTGACTTGTATGGATTTTGGAGGAAACTTTGTGTTGAGGCATAATCAAGTGATGAAGAGCTTTCAAATGAGAAACTGGGAAGTGAGGGTGGATGCTCTTTCATTCTTTGGTGATACTCCCAGCCACCATTAGAATAATGACTTGAATCATTTTGTGGTGGTGGGAAGTATCCCATATGATTCTCTTGCTCATCTTGTGTCTCTGAAGCAAATCTCCAAGAATTGGAGTGCTCAGAATTGGTATTTTCTTGGTGATATTCCCAGTCACCATTAGAGATTGGTGATGGTGGGTAATATCCCATAAAATTTGTTTGATCATAAGATGAGTTGAACTCCATTTGAATTTTGTAAAACACAACACCAAGGAAAATTGGAATTCATATCTCAGAGATGAATTTCTTAGTGAGGCAATAACTCAAACACCTTGGTTTCAATCTAAAATAGAAAACAAAAATAAAGAAAATGCTTGATCTAGACTTCTCACCCACTTAATCATTGTTGATCTAAATCAATCCCCGGCAACGGCGCTAAAAACTTGATGGGATTTTTCGGAAAACGAATTCCAACACCCAAAACTAACCGGCAAGTGTACCGGGTCGTATCAAGTAGTAAAACTCACTTAGAGTGAGGTCGATCCCACAGGGATTGATGGATCGAGCAACTTTAGTGGGTGATTAGTTTAGTCAAGCTAACATTGAGTGAATTGTGTGAAATGTAGCCAACAGAAAGTAAATTGCAAGGAATTTAAGAGATGCAGAAAGTAAAATTGCAAGTAACTTAAAGAACAAGAAAGTAAAATAGCTGAAACTTAAATTGCAAGAAATGTAAATTGCATTAAATGTAAAGGGGAGTGGGTGCTGGAAATTAAAGAAAGCAATATAGCAAGCAATTGAAGATATTCTTGAGAACAAGTAACAGGAAATTTAAAGAACAGGAAAAGTAAATTCAAATCACAGCAACTCAAATGTAAAGTGTAGATGAACAAAAGTGCAGGAAAATAAATTGAGAGCATTAGGAACAGAAGAGTAAAAGGTGAGGTGAATTGAAGTAGATCTTAAACAGAAAAGCAAAAATGCTTGAAGAATGAAAACAGAAACACTGATGCTTAATTTGCAGCAATTAAAAGGATGCTGAAGATCTCAGGAGTGGAAGAGACTAGAAAACAAGTCTAGATCTCAAATCCTTCCTTGATCCAACAAGAACAATTGCAGAATGAAAATATAAAAGTAAATTGCAGAAGAAAAGAAAGTGAAGGCAGTAAACAGAATTTGAATTATGCAGAAAGATTAACAAGAGATCTCAAGGTGAGATTGAAACAGAATTCCTTCAATTCTCCACTCAAGATTTAAAACAGAAATGAAAACTAAGAAAGAGAGCTCTCAAATGGAGCCAGCCCCTATACTCTCTAATGGAACTGTCTTCCCCCTTGAAAATGAGAATGATGCCTTTATATAGGCTTTTTACAAAATGAAATTGAAATGAAAAATAAATTAAATGAAAATCCTAATTCAAGCTTGTTCTTGTGCCTTTGAGTGATGATGTGGGCTTTGCTTGCTTTGGGTTTGAAGATAGATGGGTTTGGTTGGTCTTGATTCAATTTGGTGAAGAATTGAATTTAAATGGAATTTTGGTTGAATTTTGGCCCATGGGTGACACTCCCAGGGAACGGCTCAGTTGAAATAGTGAACTGAGCTCTCCATTTGCTTGTGGCGTACCAATTTGTGCGCCAGCCCCTTGTCCGTGTCAAATTTTGTGCGCATGATTTTGCTCCTTGGCATGCCAAAAATGTGAAGAGTGTGGGGGAAATAGCGCTCAGTTGAGAAAGTTAACTGAGCTCCCTTTGTGTGCCTTGGTAGCGCCTTTGGCTTGAGTGTGAGGTCTTGGGTTCGAACTTTAGTGGAAGCACTTTTGTGAGCCTTTTCCTTGAATTTTCTTGAGTGGGAGCCCGATAAAGCTCAGTTGGGAAAATGAATTGAGCGCTATTTTGCTTTGGAGTGAGGCTCCAGCTTCGAACCTTGGTGGAAGCATTGGCTGAATTTTTTTGCTTATTTTTTGCCCTTAAAGATGCATTTTACTTGTGCCTCAATTTCATGCCAAATATAGACTATTATATATCGTTGGAAAGCTCTGAATGTCAGCTTTCCAATGCAACTAGAAGCACATCAATTGGACGTTTGTAGCTCAAGTTATGGCCCTTTGAAGGAGGCATGGTCATGCTGTAAACGCCCAAGTTTTAACTTAGCGAAAATTCTTGCTTCCAAGCTAAGTTTTTCACGATAAAGCTAAGTTCACTTAGTGAACTGAGCTTTGTGAGTGCTGATTGTGAAGCTTCCTTGATTTAGTCATGGGCCACGCTTTTAAAAGCGTGGCCTAAGGCTCCAAAGTGTGCTCCAACTTCAAAGTGTGCCCCAAAGCTCTTTTTTTCTCCTTTTTAGCTTATTTTGTGCTTCTTTGCTTCTTTTTCTTCTTATTTCCTACCAAATTTATAAAATTAAAAGATCAAGGAAATATACCATTTAAGCATAAAAGAATGCAATATTTAAGCACTAATTATCAATTTCTTGTATGAAAAAGCATAGAAAAACATGACATGATGACATGTCATCACTGCCGTGGATGGAGCTTGTCATCAGAGAAAGCAAGCTGTCGTCACCAACTCTCAATTAAGCTAGGATCCTTCTCCTTGTTCTGATTCTAATTTCCCCATTTTTGAAACCGTAACACTCTCACCCTTACTCTGATTATACTGTGTTTCTCTTCCATGTGCTTGTTTTAATCATGGTTGCCTATATCTTTGTTGCTCAGCCCCTTTTTGGCTCCTATTTACTACTACAATTAGGTCGACTATTGAAGTTGGTGCTGCCATGGGATGGTTGAAGCCATTACTGATTCTGATTTTGTTATCTGGGTACTGGTCTTATCTTCTCCTTAGGGTTAATCCATTTATACGTTTTGTTTTGTCACTGCTGTGGTTGCCATGTTCTGGTTTTAATTCTCTTTTAGTTCTTGCTTTGTCTTGAATCCCTAGAGCTGAAATTGCTTTTGATTTCTCTCCAATTTGAATCCTCTATTTTACTGCAACCATGGTCAGTGCTGCGAAGGCTAATATTGTTGCTGTTCCGGTTGCGTGAGAGTTACCGCTGCTGCCCTGAAACTAAAAGAGAAGAGAGTTGTTACGTTAAAGTATGCGATTGCGACATCGAGGTAGGGGGTTTAAAACGATTTCAATTTAAGAATGCCTACAAGATTTATTGAATAACTGCAAATAGATTTAATAGCTGTGAGTAATTGATTGATTATGTGAATATTGAATTGTGGCTGAAATTGTGATTGGAATTGTTGAGATTGTGATTTGGAATTGTTGATTAGTGATATTGATTGATTATGTGGATTGGGAATTGTTTGATGACTAATTGTTGAGAATTTCTGAATTTTAATGGGTTATGTTGGATTTGTTGCCGTTGAGCTGTTATTTGGTATATTGTAATGTTAATGAATTTGGTTGGTGGTTGATTTGGAATTGGTTTTGAGGGGTATTGAATGGTTAGATTTTGAATACAAAATGGTTTGCTAAAAATCGAGTTCTCTTGAAATTAAACGGGAACTTTGAAAGTGAATCAGTGGCTCTATAGTGATTGAAATGATGAGAATTTAAATGTTAAGTAAATTATATTAAGTTTGATTGTTGAGATTCAATTTTGAAGGTTTCGTATTAACTGGAACATTAGTTATGATTTTTCAAAGTTAAATCGTGGATCTGATTTTCTGCACTATTTTAAATGAAATTAGAAACTTTGAAAATCTATAACTAATTCTATGATGATCGGATTTGCATGGGACTAAGTCTGGATTAAGCTTGGGAATATAGGGAGTTGGACTGGTGAATTTGAGACTTTTTCATTAAGTTTATGATTTATGGTAAATTTTTGAATTATGGATGTCAAATCTGGTTTTTCTGCAGAACGTTTAACACAGCAGCAACTTGTTTCTTCTATTGGAAATTTTCCAGTTTGAATTTTGAAATAAAACCAATTTTAAATAAAATTTTATTCCTATTATTTTAATGTCGTAAAATTTCAGAACAATTGGACTTGTAGTTTTAAAGATATGAATTTTTGAAAGATGATGCATTATGTAGAAAAAGCCAGATTCTGTTTTCTTAAATTAGTAACTTTGAGAGTTTATAACTTTTGATCCTGGATAGATATTGAGATGCAACCAATTGGAGGTAAAAATTAAGTATGTTTATCATATGTGATTTAAATTTCAGGGTTTTGCATGTTTTAATAAGTGTGTTATGGGACATGGAAGAGGTTGTGTTCAATGATTCGTAAAACAGAATTCTGCAGAGAATTACGTAACTTCAAAGCTACGTTACTTCTTCATTAAAAATGGTATGACCCTGGAACCAATTTAGAAAGAAATTTGGATAAGTTATGTTTAACCACATTATTTTTGAAGGTGGTTGGATTTAATTTGGATTTTATATGAAATTTCGAATGTTGTACATTGCTGCTGTCTTCTGGTTTTAAGGCACTACAGAGTAGTCACGGTTTTGCTTATATTCCCGAAGCTAGAGTCAGTGAAAAATTGTGATTTTTGGTTTAATAGAAAGCTTAATCCGAGACGGTCGCATGGATATAAGGTTTGCATAATTCCGAATTCATTTGATATTTTAAAAATAAAATTGAAATTAGATTGCCGATTTTGTTTTGGTGATTACTTGGATATGAAATTTAAGAAAATAGATTTTCTATACTATTATCAAATGTTTTTGAGAATATATTATTGTGGCAATTGCTGATAAGAGGTTGGTGAAATGTTGAGAAAGAAGGACCCGAAAGGGTGGCTAAGTCCTATTTTAGAGGAAATTATGTCCAAATTTTTATAAAAATATAAAGATTTAATTAAAATAAATTTAAGGCTTGATGATAACTTCACTGATTCTTTTAAGAAAAGATTATTTGGTTTATGAGGTTGTTGGCAAGGGCGTGGGTCTTGTCCCGCTTGCGTATTTGCAATTATGAAAGAAAAAGGAAAGAGTAAAGTACTTATTGTATGATTATCTGTTGCTTGAGGCAACCCAAGAGATATTTGTTTATTTGTTTGTTGCTTGAAACAACCCAAGAGATGTTTGTTTGTTGCTTGAGGCAACCTAAGAGATATTGTTTGCTTATTTGTTGCTTAATGCAACCCAAGAGATAATATTTATTTATCTGTTGCTTAAAGCAACCCAAGAGCTTCTGTAAGGAAACTAGGATACCTACAGCAATTTTCCGTTCCCAAGAGTATATTTCCTGTGAGTAGAAAGCAGAGACTGTCTCAATAGAGCTGCTAATAATTGTATGCGCATTTATTTGAACGGAAAATCGTATTTGGGAAATCGTGAACTCGTGACTGGATAAATGTCGGGAATGCAGGTGCTAACCGACACATGAGCTCGTGGCCTGCACTAGGACTAGACATTCATCATATGCATCTATGTGACATTGTTTGGGTGTGTATATTATAATTGGTTTGCCTAAGTGAATAATTCTGTTTAATTGCTAATTGCTATACTTGATGTAATTGCTCTTGATTGTGTTTGAACCTCATTACCTGTGTTTGTAACTGATTGTTTGGATTGTGGTGATTGGATATTGATTGAGTTGTTTGGGCCTAAGGCCATGACTGGTATGTTTGAGGTCTAGTTCTGTATAAAGTATCAAACTGGTTCAGCATAGACTTAATGAACCTATGCTTGGAACAGGTTGGTCATTCATACAGTCTAGGAAACTTTTAAGAGTTTTATAAAGAAAATGTGGGTCTAGGATTTTGAATAATTAACTAATGCTCTTAAAGAAGGTTAATTTCCTTTTAGATGTCTCTGAATGAAATTAACTATTTGCGCTTTATTCTATACTTTTACGACATTCTCGACCTCTACTGATAACATGTGGTTTGGTTCTCACCCCCAAATTTTCCACCCTTTCAGTGACACAGGTTTGAAGATACAATATGAAGCTGCAAGCGACTAGTAGGCTTTCTTTATGGTTTTAATTGCTTTTATAGAGTCCCCTCGCTCTTGTCCTTTGAGGTTTTGTTTTAACAGAGGGGTAAGTGTTGTATTTGGGTTTATATGACTTCTTATGAATAAGAATTACTATTAATAATACTTATGTGATTGTTATTATTATTTGCAATGTTTATCCTTGATACATGTCTTTAATAAATAAAAACAAAATTTTCTGGCATTTTCTTAAACCAAAACGCGATTTCAATACAAAGGCTCGATAATTAAGTAGTTAATACTAGAAAAGGTTACGTAATGTTCTTTCTAGTAGAAATACCCTGACTTAAGCAAGGTATTTTACTGGAAGGGATGTTACAGCTTTCATTGTAAGTATCTCTTTATTACTACTCTTTATAGTTATATCTTCTACAATCTTTCTTGTAATTGAAGTCATAGTTCAATTAAATATACCTTTTTACAATTTTGATTTCTTGTTGATGATTTTGATGATTGATGATTGTTATATGCTTGTTTGAGCTATTATAGTGATTGTGATTAATTGTTGCTCATAAGTTTCAAGCATTTTCTCATTTTTACCATGTTTTGTGTTTTTGCCCACCAAGTGTTTGAAAAATGTTAATTTTAATTATGGGCTAATTCTCTATCGCTTGGCCTGGGAAAAATGAGTAATTGGGTTCCTAGAGTTAGAATGTCCAACATTTAGTGATGATTTTGGATTGTTAATTGTTCTTGTTCCCACTAACACTAATTTGTTGCTAAGGCAATTAGCAAGCAAGTCAGGATTTGTGGGTTAAGAACACTTTGCTCATTTAACTTACTCTCCAATGTGAGGGTTGACCAAGTGAGACTAATCCATTCTAATTGTCATAGTTGTGGTTTCAACAAGGAAAGGACCCTTAGCTCATTCCAAGCCAAAATTCCATTTATGCTTTAAATTCGCACACATTTACATCAATCAATTTTATACCTTACTTGTCTATATCACATAGCTTGTTCTTTAATTCTTTTATTAGTACATTTATTACAATTTTGAATGTTCTTTCATTTCTTTATATGTTCATCTCTTCATTGAAAACCCCTTGAGCTTCACAACCAAAATTGCACACACATTGGTCTCATGTGTCCTTGGGAGACGACCCGAGAATTGAAAACTCCCGGAATTGAATTGGTTTTGAATAGTGACATCTTTGAATTCAAACTTTGATGTTGGTTGATGGTAGGTTTGGAACTATACTTGCAATGGAGAAATTCTATTTTTGAGAGAAATTCCTAACTCACTATTGGCCACGCACCATTCTACCTGCTGTAACTGCATTCTATCTGTGTTTTTCCTTATCTGTATTATATGTCTATGCAACTGAGAGATCCTTTGTCTGGTGGAGGAGTGATGAGGGTTGTTCCACCAGAGTTTTGGAGAGTTGGAGGAAAGTGAGATTAAGGTGTTAAGTTATATTTGAATTAGAACCTAAGTACCTTAGATAGTTTGCATTGTTTTTGGTTTAATTTATAACTCTAAGTTTAAATCTGAGTGTCAGAGTTCTAGGATTACCTCTACCTTTCCTGGGACCTTATATCTTACGTACGTGGGCACCTTTAGCATGCTAAGAACCGGATGTGTTGTTGTTTTTCAGATGCAGGTCGAGAAGCACCTCATTGAGCATCTTGGAGACTCACGGAAGCGAAGAACTAATTTGGGGACTTAGTATTGATTTTGTTTATGTATATATATGTAGATAGAACTCTCAACCTTGTATATATTATAAGTTATCCCTCTTAGAGGTTGACTTGGAGAAACAAGTGCTTTTGCATTGTCTTTTGGGATGTATTTTGGGTTATATATATGTTTGTATGTATACTCTGGCCGGCCTTAGCTTTACAAGTCGAGTTTGGAGCTTGTTTTCTGTATTTTGGAATTCTGGTCCATATGTATATGTTTTAAACCTTCCTTTTGATCTTGCTTATCCATCTATGCGTATGTGATGCAATTTCTATTTTATTTTTTATTAACATCTCTTTCAAGGCTCCTAGTTACAATTTTCTTCAATTATATTATATATACATGTTTACTTTTAGAGATCGTAGTGCCTCGCCACCTCTGATTTATGTCCTAGGCGTAAAGCTCTGTGTGGTAGGGTGTTACAATAGGATGGCACATTGATGAGAGAACTTTTGCGTGGTTTAGAAATTTGCGGATAAATCCTCGTTGCAAGTATAGTTTCTAAACCTTCAAAAGTCCTTTCATACAAACGTTTTGGTTGTCACAAGTAACAAACCCCTTTAAAATTGATAACCGAGTAATTAAACCTCGGGTCGTCTTCTCAAGGAATTGCAGGGAGGTATGTTCTTATTATTGGTTATGAGTTTGTAAATTGAGGGGTTTTGAAAGTAAGGAAGCAGTATGTTGAACAAAAAGAATAAAATAAAATAGTAATAATAAAATAAACTCTTGGCAAGGTATTAGAAATTAGAGGTCCTATCCTAGCTATCCTTATCAATGATGATGAAAATTGAATCTTAATTCCACTTTGTTAACCTTTACTAAGGCAAAGGAAGGTCAAGGGATTAATTGGTTTGATCTTCGGATCCTATTTATTTCCCAAGAAAAGATTGGGATTATTGAAGCTCCTGATAAGAATTATCAATCATGTTTGAGTTTGATAACTCCTGAGTTACTGATTTCTTAACCAAGACCAAAAAGGAGAAAAGTAAATTTACTGGAATAAAAATGTCTTCAGATGGGAATAACAATAATGTAAATAAAAGAAAGCAATAATAAACTGAAATACCTCAAATAAAATTAATTCAAAGAGTAATCTGTAACATAGAAGAATTCATAAATAAAATTGGGAAAATAATAAAAAGAACATTGAACCAGGGATTGAGAGTCACTCCTAAAACTAAGAGAATACCTAAATCCTAATCCTAAGAGAGAGGAGAGAACCTCTCTCTCTAAAAACTACATCTACTCCTAAAATTGTGAATATGAAAGCTTCTTCATGAATGGATGTATTCCCCCACTTTATAGTCTCTAATCTGTGTTTTCTAGGCCGCAAACTGGGTCAGAAACAGCCCAGAATTCGTTAGTTGCGAATTCAAACATGCTGATTTTTCATCACTGTGACGCAGCCGCATGGAGCACGCGTTCGCGTCACCTAGCGTCAAGGAAACTATGGCATATTATATATCAAATCGAAGCCCCGAACGTTAGCTTTCCAACGCAACTGAAACTGCATCATTTGGACCTCTATAGCTAAAGTTATAGCCGTTTGAGTGCGAAGAGGTCAGGCTAGACAGCTTAGCAATTTCTCCAACTTCTTGTATTCCTTCCACTTTTGCATGCTTCCTTTCCATCCTCTGAGCCATTCCTGCCCTGTAATCTCTGAAATCACTTAAAACACATATCAAGGCATCTAATGGTAATAAGAGAGGATTAAACATATGGAACTTAAGGCCAAAGAAGCATGTTTTCAATCAAAGCACATAATTAGGAAGGCAAATGTAAAACCATGCAAATAGTATGATTAAGTGGGTAAAGAGTTGATAAAATCCATTCAATTGAGCACAAGATAAACCATAAAATAGTGGTTTATCAACCTCCCCACACTTAAACATTAGCATGTCCTCATGCTAAGCTCAAGAGAAGCTATAAAGATGAAGAGGAATGGTAAATTAATATGAAATGCAACCTATCTATATGAATGCAACTACATGCAAAAATGTTTCTACCTACTTAGTTAAAAGTAAACAAATCCTTCAAGAATATATATGAACTGGATTTCACTAATTCAAATCATAAAAATGAAGTACAAATAGACTTGCAAGAAGAAAATAGCTCATGAAAGCAGGGAACAAGGAATTGAGCATCGAACCCTCATTGGTAGTGTATACACTCTAATCACTCGTGTTTTAGGTTCGATTCTCTCAATTCTCTACTATCCTTGCTTTCTAAGGCTTGCTCTTCATCTAACAATCAACAAAAATTTAATGCACAGATACATATATCAAGAGGTCTTTTAAAGGTTGTAATGGGGTCAGGGTCAAGGTAGGATTGTATTTTGGCCAAGTGGACTAAAATCTGAATCCTTAATTAACTTAAACTTTCCACCTAACTTAGACAATCCATGTAATCATAATACAAAATCTAACTGTCCATTAACTATGTTTTTCCACATGTTCATGCATTCTAATTTCAAGTACAGTACATATGCATTGCTTTTACCATTTACTTTGGGGCATTTTGTCCCCTTTTACTTATTTGCTCTTTTTTTTTTCTTTTATATATATATATATATATATTCTTTTATTTTTCTCAATGCATATGATTAAATTATTGGATGCATGAATCATGTCCTAAACATTTTTTTTTTCACATTTTCAGAAAATTCTAACATACTCAATCCTTAAACCAAATATTTCCAAATTCAACTTTCCCCATACTTAATTATGAGCACTCTCACTAGTCTAAGCTAACCAAGGATTCAAATTAAGGATATTATTGTTTTTCGCTTAGAGTTAATGATGTGCTAAAGTAAAGAACAAAGGGGTATAATAGGCTCAACATTGGTTTGCAAAGAATAATGAAAGGGTAAGGCCCATATGGGTATGTAAGCTCAGTGAAACGAAGGCCTCAATCATGTAAGTGTATGCATACATCAAATAATGGAAATATAGAATTAAGCAAGACAAAGATCACAATTTTAGAGAGAAAAACACACACAAAAAATATTGGTTGGTAAAATGCAACCAATTCAAATAGGCTCAAAAATCTCACAGGTTTTGTTTGTTCGAGCTCTAAACCATGTTACAGTATAATATTTCTTCAAACAAGTGTAACATTAAATTTTATTCAAATTAGTGAAATGCTCTAAAAGGTTTCTTGAAAAAGAAAATATTACTTCAACCAAGTTGTAAAATATGCACAAAATCAAACAGATATACAATCAAACATGTAAATGCAACAACTAACAAGGAAAATAAAATAATGGTGTTGAAAAGAGGAAAATAGCTAACCCATGGAGATCGGTATCGACCTCCCCACACTTAAAGATTGCACCGTCCTCGGTGCATGCTGAGATGTGCAGGTGGACGGGTTGTTCCAACTGGCACTTTTCTCTAAAGATTGTGCAGATGGACTTGTCTTGTTTCCCCGTGTAAACGTCTTCTGGTTCCCTTTCGGGTGGCCATCCTGAAAGAAAAAGGGAAGAAAAGTAACCCAGAAATAGAGATAAGAAAATAAATGAAGTATGGGTGGGTTAATGCCAAATAATGAGGGTCTCAATTATATGGTAGCTACAACATGCAAGTGAGAAAATAGTAGAAGTACATGGCAAATCAAGAGTGCAAAAATTTGCAACAATGGGGAAGAGAGTGGGTAGGGAAAGATAATATAAATTCAAGTCAATGCAAAAGTAATACAGGTATAAAAGATTGGCATTGATTAAAATAATATTACCTAACCAGAAGAACACAAGTCACTAAGCACCCAAAATAATTCAAGAGAAGATGCAACAGTTAAATAAAAAAATTTTAACACCAAAGGAAAAATAATAAATTTAGAAAAGAAAATAAAAATATGCACAAAAATAAAATACAATAAATGAAAGTATGAAAATAAATTAAATAAAATAGAATGAAGGTGAAAAGGAATGAGAAGTGAAAGAAATAAAGTAAGAAATAAAGAGGAAAGAATAAAAGATAGAAGAAATAAGGATTAGAAAAGATAAGAAAAATAAGGATTTGGAGAAGAAAAGATAAGATATTTTGTCTGATTTGGATATTCTGTGCGCCGCATGTGACACGGACGCGTGGGCGACGTGGTCGCGTGCTGCGCGATAAGGTCAGGTGACGCGGACGCGTGGGTCACGCGATCGCGTGACCTGATTTGTGTGATTGGCTCTAGTGCAACCTCGCGGTCGCACAACTCTCTATTCGAAACTTGGTATTGCCAAAATCCAGGGTAACGCGGTCGCGTGGTCGACGCGATCGCGTGAGTGGCCATCATGGGGATATGACGCGGACGCGTGATCCATGCGTCCGCGTGGTAAGGCGTGTGCGATCAGCACCAGTCCAGCACCACTCTCGCACAACTTTCGGTCGTGCACCCTTTTTTACGTCGATTTCCAGGTCACGCGGCCGCGTGCGTGACGCGGTCGCGTGGGAGGCATTTTTCCCACATGATGCGAACGCGTCAGCGATGCTGCCGCGTCGCGTGCGTGCTTCTCTTTTTTTTTTAATGCAGTATGCAGAATGCAATGCTAATATGAATGTTATGCAAAAATCCAGGTTCAATACAATAAAATAAAATAAAACTCGAAAACAAATAAAACTAAATAAAAATAAAAAAAGAACGATCATACCATGGTGGGTTGTCTCCCACCTAGCACTTTTAGTTAAAGTCCTTAAGTTGGACATTTGGTGAGCTCCCTGTTATGGTGGCTTGTGCTTGAACTCATCCAGGAATCTCCACCAATGTTTGTATCTCCAGTAACCTCCGGGGTCCCAAACTAGGCATGTAAAGCCCTTGAGCAGTTTTAAACAGGTTCTCAGGCTTCCAGTGTTCCGAATGTCAGAACAGACTCCAGGATCCCAAACTTTGCTTTTAGGTGTCTTTGTGTTGATCGTCATGATTCCATCCGGGTAGCAAGCAATATGAATTCTCACTAAAGTAGCCAAACAACTTCCTAGACCCATTCAGTTGAGCTTTACACCAACCTTTAAACTTTGAGCACACAACCATGTTGAACCTTGCTTGCAACTTGTACTGACCATCTTCCTCTTACTCTTAATGCCACAAAAAGCTCTAAGTTGACCATCCGTCTCCAGTAGCCCATATTCAAGTGGAATTAGAAAGCTAAGGGATATGAATTTTACCCACTTGAATGTTGTGAAGGTTGATGGTAACTTATGGGGAGGGGTTTCTAGTGAACTTGCAAGCTCCGCTCCTTTGTGTTCTTTTTTGACAACTACCACCTCCTTGCAAGCTTCTTCAATATCGACCTCTTCCTCTTGGTAGCTTTCTTCCAAGTCAATCTCTTCTTCATTGTTTACCAAGGGCATGGGAGGTTGTGCTTCTTCTTCTTTAATCTCCATGTCTAGTCCAACAGAAGAGGATTCAAATGTAGATAAGAATTCATCAATGATTGAATTCATCTCTTGATCATCTTCTTCAAATTCTTCAACCATGATATGCCTTGGAGGTTGTACACTCTCCTCAACATCAATTTCAGACTCCTTAGAAGGGGGTTCTATGACTGGACTTTTCAATGGAGGTACAGCATCTCTTAAGTCTGCAACCACTTCTTCCTTTTTAATAATTGTTGCTTTGTCCAGTTGTTTAAGTATAAAATCGTACTCATCCTCGATGATTTTCTTTCCATAATAACTTCTTTCAACTACTCCTTCATCTACAAAGGTCTCTTCTACCTTTACCTTTAGTGCCTCCTCTAGCTCCTTATGAAGTATGGATTCGCGAAGATGATCTCTTCTCTCTTGTTCCATGTTAATAGCATCATTGGGATCATGTTGCTCTTGGATTGATGGATGTGGGTGCTCTTCCATGGATGGTGGTGATGGGATGGAGAGATCATTCTATGGTTGAAGAGGAAGTGCACTAGAGCTTGAGGGTTGAATATTGGAGGTAGAGGGTTGATGATGTGTGGAAAATGATCCAACACAAAACTCACCGGCAAGTGTACTGGGTCACATCAAGTAATAATAACTCACATGAGTGAGGTTGATCCCACAGGGATTGAAGGATTGAGCAATTTTAGTTTAGTGGTTGATTTAGTCAAGCGAATCAAGTATTGGTTGAGTGGTTTGTATTTGGCAGAAACTAAATTGCATGAATTGTAAAGAGAGAGGGAAGAATTGCAGTAAACTAAAGAGAATAGAAAGTAAAAGTGCTGAATCTTAAAGAACAAGTAAATTAAATTGCAGAAACTTAGATTGCAAGAAATGTAAATGACTGAATCTTAAAGTGCAAGAAATGTAAATTGCTTGAATTGTAAAAGGGATTGGGAGTTGGGATTGCAGAATTTAAACAAGAAGAAGTAAATTGCAACAAAACAGAAGAGTAGAAGGTGAATTGAAGTAAAGTAGATCTAAACAGAAAAGTAGAAATGCTTGAGAAATTAAAACAGAAAGTGATGCTTAATTTGCAGCAATTAAAAGGATGTTGAAGATCTCAAAAGTGGAAGAGACTAGAAAATAGGTCTAGATCTCAAATCCTTCCTTGATCCAACAAGAATAATTGCAAAATGAAAATGGAAAAGTAAATTACAGAAGGAGTAGAAGAATGAAACAGTAAACAGAAATTGAATTATGCAGTAAAAGTAAACAAGAGATCTCAAGGTGAGATTGAAATAGAAGTTCTTCAATTCTCCACCCAAGATCCAAGATGAAAAGTAAAGGGTGCTCAAGCAAGAATAAAGAAGAAGAGAGATCAATTCTCCTTCCTAATTCTCCAAGATCCAAGTTCAAAGTAAAAAGTTCTCAAAATTACAAAAATGGAAATTCAAAGAAGCAAAAGAAAATTTCAAAGTAAGTAAAAAGGTCTTTCCTAAATCAAACTAACACCTATTTATACACTTCCTAAATTGGATCTAAGAATTTGGGTGGGCTCTAAAATTTGGTGAAGAAATGAATTAATTTGAATTTTTGATGAATTTTTGGCCCATGGTGCACCTCCCAGGGGAAGGTTCGGCTCTTGGCAAGAGCTTTGGCCAAGAGCTTTGCTTCCCTTCCTTGTTTTAGTGTGCACGGTCCTTCCCTTGTGACAAGAGAACAAAGCTCTTTGCAAGTGCTTGAAAGCTCTTGGCAAGAGCTTTACTTCTCCTTGAGGTCCTTGGTTCAAGTCTTGGGTGGAGCACTTGTGGAGCTAATTTCCTTGGCACAAGAGGAGCGCCCAAAGTCTTGCTTCCTTGAGGTGCCCGGTTCAATCCTTGGTGAAGGAAGTTGCTGGCCATTTTCCTTAGCAAATGAGTGGCGCGCAAGGCCTTGCTTCTTTGACGAACACGGTTCGAATCCCATGGAGTGAAAACAAGCCAATTTTGGCTTATTTTTCTTGTAAAGTAGCGCTTCACTCTCTCCCTTTGGTCATGGATTCAAGTCTTGGTGAGTGCATTAGTGAGCTTTTCTTTCTTGATTTTCTTCAAGGCATGCCCGAAAAAGCTCTCAGTAAGAGCTTTTAAGCTCTTGGCAAGAGCTTGGCTCTTGCTTCCTTCTTCCATGTGCTCTTGATAAAGCTCTTGGCAAGAGCTTCAAAGCTCTTGGCAAGAGTTTGGCTTCTGATTCTTTGAAGGAAAGCTCTCCACAAGAGCTTTAAAGCTCTTGGCAAGAGCTTTATACCCTTGTTTCTTGAATGCATCCACGCTTCTCCTTCTTTGAGCCACGCTTCTCTTCCTTGTGCCACGCTTTCTTTCTTTGCTTAGATCATGCTCCTTAGGCTACGCTTTTCTTATTTTTTTCTTTTCTTCACCTACAAGTAATCAAAACAACCAATCAAAGTATCACAAAATTCACAAATCTTATAATTCATTTAAAACCAATTAATTTTAGTTTAAACTTCATGATTTTGTATCAATTAAAGGGTGGTTGATTGATTCAAAGAGACCATGCAATTCCACTCCAAATTGCTAACTTACAACACAAGAAAGTGCATAAAACCTAATAAAAACAAAGAAAAAGACTAGTAAAACTAGGCTAAGATGACTTGTCATCAGTTGGTTCATGCGGGATATAAGATTTTGGAGTGTAGAGGTGAGACCAATGATGTTAGAGATGAGTGTATTGTTATCCAATGGAGGTTGGGGTGGATCTATGTATGGTTCATTTGGTTCATAGGGTGGTTGGCATGGTGGATGTGGGTTAGGGTCATATGGAGGTAAATGGTGTAAAGGGGCTTGTGAGTGTGGTGGTTTGAAGCTATGTTGAGAGGATGGTCTATAAGCACAGGGTGGGGCTTGTTGGTAACTACCAGGAGGTCTACCATATCTATCAGCTTGGTATGCATTGTAGAATGGTCTTTGCCCATGAGGTCTTGGAAGGTGTTCTTGCCTAAAGGGTTGATCAGATCCTCTTGGCTCCATCCATCCTTGACTGTTCTGACCTTGATGCATGTTCCTGCTATAGCTTCCATTTCTTTCAACATTATTAGAACCAAACTCAAAGCGAGAGGGGTGAGAACTCATAGTTAGTTAATAAAAATCAAAAAACGAAAATAAAAACAAATTTAAATTAAAAGGTTATTTAAAATTTGAAATTAAATTTTGAAATTTGAATTTTAAATTTTAAAATTTGAAAATTTGAAATTTTGAACTTTAAATTTTTTGAAATTTTAAATTTGAAAAATTTTTAAATTTGAATTTTTAAATTTTGAAATTTGAATTTTGAAAAAGTCAACAGTATAAGATAAAAATTTGAAAAAGATTTAAATTTTTGAAAAGGTTTGATTTTTTTTAATTTTAAATCTAAAATTTTAAATTTGGAATTTGAATTTTTGAATTTAATGAGGAAAGAGAAAAATAATAAAATGACACCAAACTTAAAATTTTTAGATCAAAACGAAGAAAACAACTAAGAACAACTTAAAGGTCAAGATGAACACGAAGGACAACTTGAAGATCAAGATGAACACCAAGAAAAAAAATTTTTGAAAAAAAATTTAATAACTAAATAAAAACCAAAAATCTCTTAATTTATGAAAAAGAAAAAAATAAAAACAAATAAATAAGCAAAAAGTAAAAATATTTACAATAACCAATAATAAGGCACACGTTTGCAATTCCCCGGCAACGGCGCCATTTTGATGAGAGAACTTTTGCGTGGTCTAGAAATTTGCGGATAAATCCTCGTTGCAAGTATAGTTTCTAAATCTTCAAAAGTCCTTTCATACAAACGTTTTGGTTGTCACAAGTAACAAACCCCTTTAAAATTGATAACTGAGTATTTAAACCTCGGGTCATCTTCTCAAGGAATTGCAGGGAGGTATGTTCTTATTATTGGTTATGAGTTTGTAAATTGGGGGTTTTGAAAGTAAAGAAGTAGTATGTTGAACAAAAAGAATAAAATAAAATAGTAATAATAAAATAAACTCTTGGCAAGGTATTAGAAATTAGAGGTCCTATCCTAGCTATCCTTATCAATGATGATGAAAATTGAATCTTAATTCCACTTTGTTAACCTTTACTAAGGCAAAGGAAGGTCAAGGGATTAATTGGTTTGATCTTCGGATCCTATTTATTTCCTAAGAAAATATTAGGATTATTGAAGCTCAATTTAATTAACAAAGATAACAATTATCAATCATGTTTGAGTTTGATAACTCCTGAGTTACTGATTTCTTAACCAAGACCAAAAAGGAGAAAAGTAAATCTACTGGAATAAAAATGTCTTCAGATGGGAATAACAATAAATGTAAATAAAAGAAAGCAATAATAAACTGAAATACCTCAAATAACATTAATTCAAAGAGTAATCTGTAACATAGAAGAATTCATAAATAAAATTCGGAAAATAATAAAAAGAACATTGAACCAGGGATTGAGAGTCACTCCTAAAACTAAGAGAAATCCTAAATCCTAATCCTAAGAGAGAGGAGAGAACCTCTCTCTCTAAAAACTAAATCCTAATACCCTTATTTTCTGGGACACAAACTGGGTCAGAAACAGCCCCAGAATTCGCTGGTTGCGAATTCAAACACGCTGATTTTCGTCACTGCAACGCGGCTGCATGGAGCACGCATTCGCGTCGTCTAGCTTCAGGGAAACTATGGCATATTATATATCAAATCGAAGCCCCGGACGTTAGCTTTCCAACGCAACTAGAACCGCATCATTTGGACCTCTGTAGCTAAAGTTATAGCCGTTTGAGTGCGAAGAGGTCAGACTGGACAGCTTAGCAATTTCTCCAACTTCTTGTATTCCTTCCACTTTCGCATGCTTCCTTTCCATCTTCTGAGCCATTTCTGCCCTGTAATCTCTGAAATCACTTAACACACATATCAAGGCATCTAATGGTAATAAGAGAGGATTAAACATAGGGAACTTAAGGCCAAAGAAGCATGTTTTCAATCAAAGCACATAATTAGGAAGGCAAATGTAAAACCATGCAAATAGTATGAATAAGTGGGTAAAGAGTTGATAAAATCTATTCAATTGAGCACAAGATAAACCATAAAATAGTAGTTTATCACACATTAATGGTAAAAAAAAATTAATTTTAAATAGTTCCAAATTATATTTATGACATAATTAAAGTACAATCTATAATTTTTTTTATTTTGTAATTAACCAACATTTTTTAAACTTTTTGGTTGAGTCTTCTATACTTTATAATTGACAAATTTTCTCTTTACATATAAAACAAATTGGTGATGAATTATTATTGATCATAAATAATTGTTAAATCAAAGAAAAATTATAAAAATGAATCAAATAAAATATAAAAAGTACCATAGAAGTTTGTTTTGAAACTAAAAGTTTGTCAATTATATTGTGCTAAAAATTCTGAAAGTTTGTATGTTATAAGACATATATAATGAATTTTGTTACTCATTCCAACTTCATAGACTCTTTATATCCAAAAAATATATATAATGTCACACCTTTTTTTAAAAAATAAAACTCTTCATCAAAATACATGGTATAATGAGATAAAAATCTTAATTTAAGAACAATGAGATAAAAATCTTAAATTTTATAATAGTATTTAAAATTTTCAATAAAAATAATACAAAGATTTTAAATATATCAAAATAAATTCTAGATCTCAATTTAATGGTTTCCTTTTTCATATCTTATTATTTTAAAATTTAATTTGTATATTTTTTCCTAATATATATTATTTTTGGAAAAAGAATGAAAAAATAAATAAATCTATGAGACCAAAAAATATTTTATCAAAGAATTATTATAAGAAGATTTATAATTAGAGAAGAAAATAATAATAATAATAATAATAATAATAATAATAATAATAATAATAATAATAATAATAATAATAATAATAATAATAATAATAATAATAATAATAACAACAACAACAACAACAACAGCAACAACATAAGAACGAAGCTCATATTAAAGAATGTTACAAAAGAAATAATGAAGTTCCTAATAATAATAATAATAATAATAATAATAATAATAATAATAATAATAATAATAATAATAATAATAATAATGTTGAGGAACGACGTTGTTGTTCTAGCCTTTTAGTCTCTGGCCATCGTATTTTCCTTTTTTTATTTTTTCCTCTTTTTGCTTTTCTTTTATTTTTAATTGTCAACTCATAAAAAAATGGATAAGTACTATTTTGTTCCCTAAGGTTTAGGGTCAAAATCAAATTTGTCCCAAACGTTATTTTAGATTTAAAATCATCCCTAACGTTTCATTTGGTATTAAAATCGTCATTTTTAATAAATTTTTTATTTTTATTACTAAATTATCACTAATTAAAAAATTATAAAATTAAAAAAAAAAGGAAAGAATTTGAGGGGGGAAGAAGATGGGAAAGGAATAGGAGGAAGGAAAGATGAGGGGAAAGAAGAAGAGGGAGAAGTGGGGACAATGCCGGCGAAGCTTGGAGCCGCCGTCACTATCAAGAATCAGAACCAGAGGGAGAGAGACCTCGCGAGGGAGAGAGGAGACGCGAGCCTTGCCGCCATTTCTTGCCACTATCGAGGAGCTCGCGAAGAAGAGGGGTGCCTCGTCACCGTCGCGATCCGCCACTGCCGCTGCTGCAACTGCCCTCGCCGCCACTTAATGTCTTCGCCACTACACCTCACCGATTCTACTTCTGCTTCTGCTTCTTCTCCTTATTCTAATTTTGATTTATTATTTTTCTGATTTCATTGTTTTTGTGCTTCTGATTCTGATCGGTCTTCTGTGTTGATTTTGTTGTTGAACTTGATGTTGTTGTTTCTGAATTTGAATAATGTGTTATTGTTGATGTTGAATATTATGTTCTTGAATCTTATTATTGGTATTTGGTGGGAGTAAGGGAGGTGGTGGTGGTGGTAAAGGTGGTGGTGATGGAGGGTATTTTTGTATGTAAAAGTCAAAAAGATGATTTTAATACCAAATGAATTATTGGGGATAATTTTAAATCCAAAATAATGTTGGGGACGAATTTGATTTTGACCCTAAACCTTAGAGACCACAACAGTACTTATCCCTAAAAAAAAATTAAAGAATGATTCAAGAAAACAAAAATAATGATGCTAATAGTAACTATATAAATCAAAATATATAGGAGAAAAAAATTATTATCTGATAGAATTAACTTGAATATATTTTATTATTAGATAAATAAAATTAAAGTAAAATAAAATAAAATTATACATAAAGATAAAAAAATAAAGAAAAAAAGTTAAAATAGCAAAGATAATAAAAGAATAATTTAATACACTACAAGAAAAAAGGCCTATGGCCATGCTTTTTTCTTGCCATGCTTTAAAAGCATGGCTAAAAGTGGTCAGTGGCCACAGTTTTATGAGGGTGGCGATAGATTAGAGATTTGGCCACTTTTTTTCTTGCTACGGTTAAAAAGCTCTGTGAAAGGGGTCTACGGCCACGCTTTTATGAGGGTGGCAATTGATTCGAGATGTGGCCACGCTTAAAAAGCATAGCCATAGAAGGAAATAGGCAAGCTTTTAAAGTGTGGTGACAGGATTTTGTTATGGTGGCGTTTTAAAAGCGTGACCGTTTCTTGTAACTTTTTTGGCACGCTTCAAAAGCATGGCCAAAAAGTTCCAAAAAAATTTTAATTTTTTCTTGTAATTTTTTGGCACGCTTCGAAGGCACCCTTATTCCCGATTCCCCTAACCCTAATTCACACAACTGCAACGCTCCCTCTCTGTCACATTTTCTTCACTCGAGTCCCAGCTACAGTGCTCTTCTCCTCCTCCTCCATTCTTCTCACTCAGGAAAAGTGGTCGTTCTTCGCTGGCGCTCTCACTCTCGCTCTCAATAACACTCGTTGGTCAACCTCTCTCAAGACCTCTCCACCGGTGCTCCTTGTGTCGGCACTCCTTCCATGTCCCTCCATGACTCAACACCCGTCACGTTGCCGTCTCCCTCTCTGAAGTCGTTGTGCTGCCGTCTCCCTCTCCCTCACTCTTCATACCTCCGTTTCCCTCTCTCAACCTTCCTCCTCACCACCTGTCTGTGCCAACTGTCATCCACATTCAGTGTTCGCAACGCCATGGTATTGATGGTTAGAATTTTGATACTTTAAGCATTCACGGTTAGGGTTTTGATTTTGTTTAATTTTTGTTTATTGGTATTAATAGTTTGATTTAATTGTTCAAAGTCTCTAGCTTTTTGGTTTTATTTAGTTTAGTGTTTCATTCTTATCGAAATGTGAAAAGGGAGACTCTCTGTTTTGTTAGTTCTTCCTTATTCAAATGTTGTGTTTAGTCTGCAATTTTTGGGTGAACTAAAATAAAATAATAAGGACCGGGTCAACTAAAAAATTACATGTATATATTCATGTATGATTTGAGTTGAACTATTATAATATCAATTAGGACCGGCCACAAGCACGATCAGTTTTTAAAATCTATGTCCAAATATGGCAGGCTCAGTATAAGTTCCACAGAGCTTCTAAATACTACAAGAGGCTTAAGGTAGGAGCAATAGTCGCACAATGTAGATGGAGGGGGAAGATGGCCAGGAGAGAACTCAGGAAACTGAAGATGGTAAGTTTCTCTAAAGCATGTAGTGAACAATAGAAGGGAATATCAAATCCATATGGGCATCATCAGAATGTCAAGCATCATTTTTGTGCTCCCTGATCTTTTAGTTCCTCCTATTGGTGGTTTTTTGAATGGCTAAAAGTGAAATAGTTAAGCTTCTTATCTTTTTTTTCCCTACCCTAGGTTGACATATCTTTTGATTTGCATGATTAGGCTACAAGGAAAATTGGTGCACTTCAAGAAGCAAAGGACAAACTTGAAGAAAAGGTGGAAGAACTCACCTGGCATCTCCAAGGAAAAAGTTTGTGGGTGAGAGTGTTGTCTATTTTGCAGTTAGATATAAGTTGGTGGACTTTGTTATTTTAATATCTTTACATAATCATGCATACTGTAACTCCTGAAGTAAACTATGTTAAATTCTGCAAACCAACCTCGAAGAGTCCAAAGCACAAGAGATATCGAAACAACAGAATTCATTACAGGAGATGCAGGGTAAACTTAATGAAACCAATGCTCTGCTTGTCAAGGAGCGAGAGAATGTAAAGAAGGTTACCATTGAAGCAACTCCGGTTATCCAAGAAAAGGAGGTTATTGTTGAAGACACTACAAAGATTGATGCACTAACAGTAAAAGTTGAGAGGCTCAAAGTAACTATGTCCAACATTTCAAATATTTTACTACTGTTATAGGCTAATTTGGTATCATCTTATGCTCATAGTGATATACGTAAGTTCATGTACATAGGTGCCTAATTATTATCACAACTAAGTTATGTTGCATGTGCCTTTATCTTTGAACAGACTTCCCTTGAGATGGAAAAATAGAAAGCTGATTAATTTGAAAAAATATAATGAAATCCAAGCTTCGAGTGAAGAAAAGATTCACAAATTAGAAGACACAGAGAAGAAGGTTCGTCAGCTCCAAGAATCATTGCACAGGTAATACAAATAATGAACAGTAGAATCATTTAGTATCATGTGACTCATATTCATTAATTAATTAACTTCTTTATTGATTATTAAAGTCTCCTTTTTAGTTATAGGCTTGGTTTAATTGTGAGTCCTATGAACACGTATTCCATAAATACATATTAAGATTATTTAAAATAAAAATATTACTGTTTTTAAAAAATAAATACCTTAAAAATTCTTCTTCAAAATTTAACTTCTTCAATTTTCTAATATAAATTACTCATATGAATAATTTTAACAAAGGGTTTATAAGAAAAAAAAACTTTATTTAATTTATTTATTAAATTATTTTAGTACATTGTGCCACCTATTTAAGCACCAAAGAGTAAGTGTTTTTCTCTATGTACCATTATACCAATATCTCTGCTTATTAGTGCTCTTTTTTGTCATCCAATTTATTAGTGTTAGTGTGTGTGTGTGGCTTTTCAATCCCATCATCATTCAATTATTCAAGATGATGCACAAAAATTTTCAAAGGCTTATTGCTACTTCTCTTTCTAGGTTTCTCTTCTTATCTTCTTTCTGCTTCTGCTGTCTCTGCAACCAGTAAGACAGGCCTTCAAAGTTTTTAACTATCTTCTTATCTTCTTTCATCATTGTTATCTCTCTCTCTCTCTCTCTCTCTCTCTACATAATTATAGGATGATAACAATTTTGATAAAAAAGATTCCAAAGCTTTGGATTATTTCAGTTATTTGATATTCACATAATTTTCATGGCATCATATTCATCCTTAATTTCTTAGGTATATGATTCCTATGTGGATTTTTAACTTGTTTTCTATCTTCTTATGAACTATCCAGGAGATGCATACTCCATCAATGAATCACAGAGAATCCTCTGAAATAAAGGATAAGCCACAAAAGTCATTAAATAAGAAATAGCTAGAGAATCAAGAGTTGCTCATTAGATGCGTTGCACAACATTTTAGGCTTTGCTGGAAATAGACCAATTGCAGCCTGTATCATATACAAATCCGTATTGCATTGGAGATCGTTTTAAGTTGAGCGTACTGGTGTTTTTTATTGGATAATCCAAACTATTGGGCATGGAATTGAGGTGTGAAATGCATCAACCATATGCTACATTTATCTTTTAATCTTCCTCTTCGTTCTTAGCAGATTTTATTTCATTGACATATATATATGGCTTCAATCACAGGAGAATAATGATGTCTTGGCTTATTGGTTATCTAATGCTTCTACGCTTCTCATTACTCCAGCGTACCCTTAAAGTGAGTGGTGCAGTTGGAATGGCTCCTCAACGCCGTCGTTCTTCATCAGCAGCCCTATTTGGAAGGATGACACAAGTAAGTGTAAATTTTTTGTCTAACAGATTTAAACATTTTGCTTCTTCAGATCAGCATGGTGATTTATTTTCCTATATTTTGTTTCAGAGTTTCTGTGCAGCACCAGGGGGAGTGAACCTTTCCCTCATCAATAGTGGCATGAATGGTGGAGTGGATGCATTAAGACAATTTGAAGCCAAGTATACAACTAGTATAGAACTTAATTAACTTAATTAACTTTCAGCCTCTTTCAATTAGTTAACTAGTATAGAACTTAGTTAACTTTCAGCCTCTTTCTTAATATAATATATTTTGTAATGAAGTATATGTAATGGAAGTAGATAATATAATAGTTGTTGGAATTTTAATTCATGTATTAAGAATTCATGAGTAGTTGTTATCATTTTTATTTTTGGTATATTGTTAGAACATGTCATGTGATCAAACATATTTTTTTTGTGTGATAACTTTATGAAGGTTGGATTAGTTGATTTAAAATTACTTGTCATTGTCTAAATTTTAAAATTATCTATGAATTTTGTAAGGTTTCATTACGAAGATTAACAAAATAATATGTCACTAAACAAACTTATAGCCACGCTTTAAAAGAGTGGCCATATTGTACACTAGTCATCAACAGCCACGCGTTAAAAGTGTAGCCATATTTGTACATACAGCCATGCTTTAAAAGCGTGGCCATATCTCTTTCTATTGCTACGCTTTAAAAGCGTGGCGATATCTCACATATGGCAATGCTTTTAAAGTGTGACCATATCTCTGACATACAGCCACGCTTTTAAATGTGGCAATCTATAAAAGCATGGCAAAAAAAAGTGTGACAATAGGTCACCAAAAGTGTGGCGATAGAGTGACCAACACCCTTGCAGATGTGACCCTTTCAAAAGCGTGCCAGTAGCTCAAAAAGCGTGGTGAAAAGCTATCGCCACGCTCTTTTTAGCATTTCGCGACACTTTAAGCAATAGAGCTTTTTTTGTAGTTTTTACAATTGTGTTATGTCATCTTTATATATAGAAAACTGGAAAATAATAAAATTCTAACTAAATTAATTTGTATTTATTGTATTCAATTTAAATAGTTAACAAAGTACCTTATTTTAATTAAGCCCTTAAATTTACATGATTTCATATTGGCTCATTACATAAATTGTATAATTTTTTTTCAACGTAAATTATATAATTTGTGTGTGATATAATATCTAATACTAATATAATACAACAACAACAACAACAACAACAACAACAACAACAACAACAACAATAATAATAATAATAATAATAATAATAATAATTAATAACAACATTATTTCATAATTAATATCGTTATAAATTTATTATTTTATACAAGAGATAATAATTTTTTAACCAAATTAATCTGTATTTATTGCATTAAGTTAGAATAAGTAATAGATAATCTATTTTATTATGCTCCTTATAATTTAATGAATCAAAATAACTAATATAATAAATTATAATTTATTGATTGATATAAATTATAATAAATATGTGAAATATTAAATATCTAATTAAATCAATTAGTTGATATAATTAATTTATCATAGTGAATTGTATTTAATGAGTTAAAAAAAATAAATTAAAAAATACTTTCAGAAGCATGCCACGTCAACTTTATCATTAAGTACAGAAATCTAATTTTTATATAATATAATATATAGATTAATAACAAACATTTATTTTAAATCGGATCTTATATTGAGCTTATTTGTTTGTTTTTGAAAAAAATTAGAAAAGAGATAAATTTGCGATAAGATTAACATTAGAAAATTATTCCATGTATTTTTAGAATCTATTAAAAGAGAACATAAGAGATAAATATATTCATTAATGAGATAAAATTTGCGAATATATATTACTATCTACACATAAAAAATTAGCCACTAAATCATGTACAACTTATTTGAGCTTGAATACACATATAATTTATGATATTTTTAATATGTATTTTTTATTTCAATGTATATATTCTATATCAGTACAAGAAATTCGTCAGATACTGTCAGATTCATCGGCAAATTTAACGGCAGAATGAATCCGACAGTATATACCTCGCAAGTAACTATTTACCGCTGGATTTTTTCGTCCGCCGCTAATTACCGGTGGATTTAGTGGCGGATATAAACTTTTAATTGACAAAATTCTAGAGCTTGTTGCCATTGAATTTTTTTCTTGGTAAATCTGACGATAATATATTTTTTTTATTAATAATTAAATTAATAGTTACAGACGGATTTAATCGATGGTAAATCCGACGGTAAATTTAAATTTAAATTTAAAAAAATGTTTGAAAATTGAATATAAAATTTTAAATATTAAAATTCAATCATTTCTAAACTAACAAAATTTAAAGTTTTATAATTTTTTAATAATAATTTGTCTATAATTTTTAGTTAAAAGTTCACAAACAAGTTCAGTTACAAAAATTGAAGAAAATTAAATCAAAAATCAAAAGAGAAATTATTTACTTAATATTTACAATGAACCATAGATAAATGATTTACAAACATTTAAAAATATAGATTTAAGTATCCAATCTAAGAACATGTTGTCAAAATCGATGATACCATATGAACTACAAGTCTACAACAAAGGAAGATAACTCATATATACCAAAAACAATAATAATATATCAACTTTCAGGTAAGCATTCTATTAGAAAAATTATCATAGCTAGCAATCCAAGATTATACGTCCAAAAGAAACTTGAAATATCCAACAAGTTGTCAAAAACATCAACAAGACATTACATTATACAATCTAATGATACATAAAAACATGTTCAATATCTATTGCACCACACTACAAAATCGTTTCATACATGATTATTACTTCATGAGAGAGTGCAAATTATTGCTAAATTCATTTTCATTCTACCTTAGGAAAATTAAAATTGCAATTATAAGTGCATATGACCTAAATTAGTGACTTACACCAGAGATATCTTCACATTTCATAATAAGCACGTATTACTTATTTGAACGTCAAAACAACAATTATCTATACAAATCCTAGGGTCCTTGAAAATTGCATGTGCCGAATAAACAAACTAACAAAAAAAGTCAATTTTCACAACAAAAGTATAGCAAAACCCTATAGCAACGGTCACAATAACTTCCATTACTTTCTAGAAAGTTGAAATAGGTATATTATTAATCTCAAAATCTAGAAAATTTTGAGTACCAACTTAATTCTCATGGAATAGCACCCAAAACTATGAATCCAATAACTAAAATCTAAACAATTGTGAAATTCAATATGACATGAAAGAAAGAAAGTAAGTCAAATTTCACAACATAGAAAACAAAACAAAAAAAATGCAAAAATCTCACTTTATTATGCATCAAAATGGCGCAACCAGACTCCAATTGATCCTTATGCACCTTTCACATGGCATCTCCAAAATTACTAACAAGACCAATCCAAATAAAAATTAAGTAACTAGTTAAAATTTAGAGTAGAAAAAGAAATCAAATTAAGGCTTTTATACTTTCAGTTATTAGACTAATCAAACAAAACAAGTTACAAGTAGACAACAATTCATAAATTTTCAGTATAAACAAATTAACACAATCAAGACACTACTATCAATATTCTTATTAAGACTACTAAAGTCTCCACAGAAAATATAAATATAACAAAATCAGAAGATCAAAATAATTAGATAATCATGAGTGAACAATTCAACCAAGGTCATCACATCCAAGTAAACTAATGATACTAATTTTATAGGGATAAAATAGGGGCAGAGAAGTGTAGGGTTAGGGTTTAACAAATGGCAACAATGTCAAAAAAATAGGAGAAGGAAAGGAAGAAGATATAATTGGATGAAAGAGGAAGGGTAGCATCGCAGTTGATGGAGGCAAGTGGCGGTGGCGGAGAACAACGGAAGCAGCAACTCGCAGGGGAGAAACAAGCTCCTGCATGGCAAACTTGTAACACCCTACCACACAAAACCTTATGCTATAGTTGTAAATCATAGGTAGTGAGGCATTACGATACCTAAAAGAAAAGATACATGCATAATATTTGAAGGGTAATGATATAGCTAGGAGCCTCTGAAGGAAGGATAAACAAAAATGATAATTGTTATCACACTCAAAGCGTCAAAGCAAGAGAAAACGTCGTATACAAGAGCAAAAGATATAATATATATATATATATATAATGTACATAAGATTCAGAATAAGATACATAATAAGCATGGTTCTCAAAATTGGACCGGACCGGCCGACCAAACCGGTCAAACCGGGAACCGGCAATAAAAATGGCCGATCCTATGAGAAAATCTGTTAATTTAAAAATCATCCAAAAACTATCAACCCGGTCGAGAACGGGCCAGTTGGACCGGACCAAAAACTGGCCAGTTCTTTCTAAACAATGTCGTTTTGCATATTTTTAAAAAAAAAAAACCAACGCTCCCTTTCCCCCAACCCTCCCTCCTTCGTGCATTTGTCATTCTCACTCAGTAAAGAACCCTCATTCTTTAAAGTTCAAAAAGACAAAAACCCAAAACCAAAACACTAGCTTCTTCAATGGTTCCATCGCCGCCGTTCGTGGTCGTCAACCTCTCCACAGCTTCCTTCTTCGCCAAGGTTCTGAGACCTAACCCTCTATTCTAGCTCTGCTCGGCGTACATCCTCCCGTGGCTACTCTGTTCAAGTTGCTCACCGTCGTATCACCATTTGCCGTCTCTTCGTCGTCCTGCTCTCCGTCATGCTTGTCGCTGTCGAAGGTTAGTGACAGTGCTTACATGGTTTTTCCTTTTATGCTCTGTTCTGATTACAGGGATTTTTTTTGTTGAAATTATTGATGAAAATGGCATTGTTATGATGTCTGATTTCTAATTCTTGATTTCAATATCATTGTTGATGAAAATTGCTTTGTTCTAATTTCTGTTTTCAATATTATTGTTGAAATTATTGATGAAAATGGCTTTGTTATGCTGCTACTGCTGTTTCTAATTCCGATTTCCCAAACTCATGTTTATATACCTTTCTTTTGTTAAAAGCCCCCTTGAAGTTCATCATTTTATGGGAGTAGGGTTTTTGAAGTTTTTAATTTGGGTAATTTCCTTCAGGACCATTAGGAAACTAAAGAGTTTAAAGGTGTTCTCGAAAGGGAAATCTTGAAGGTTAAGGTACAATCTCCCTATAAAGTATTTCACGAGAGAAAACTTGAGTGTTCAGGAAAGATATCTTAGATTTCCTGCTATAGTGGCACTTATATTCAATACTAAGAAGAGAAGATGTGATTACTGCAGTTTGACTTGAGAAATAGCTAATAGTTGTTTGGATTACCAGTGATTAAGGAGCAACATCTTTGAAATTAGTTGTTCTGCACTTGTGCAGTTTGCATATTAGTTTTCTTTTTTGTATTAAAACTATTAATATAATAACGTTGACTTTCACATCATTAAAATTTATGTTATCTTTCTAATCTGAAGTAACAATATATGCCAATATAGGGCATACTTTCTGGTGCCAGTGAACATTACCAAGCAAGGATGGAACTGTGATAGCCTTTTCATCTTTCAGTCTCTATTTCCTAGCTTAGCCATTGCATTGTCTGTTGATTTTAATATGAACATGTTGCTACTGTTTATAGTAATGTTGTTTGATACCCTATGGTACTTTCATCCTAACCCACAAATGCTGATGAACTAACCTATATATTTCTTGTATGAATTTTTTTCCTGAATTATTTTTGGGGGGTTGACTCATTTTATGTGTATCTACCTATAGCTCATATCCTTTTTTGGAAGGAGGACTTTTTGGACAATTTTTCATTCTTCTTATATTTCTGTGCATAAATATTTCAGACATGGTCCTTAAGTTGTTTGATTAGGACATGATAATTGAATATTATTTTTTATTTTTATTTTTTTCTGAGTGGTTAATTGTACTAACAATCTTTAAGATTTTAGATTATGTTGATTATTAATTTGGAAGATAACATTTTATGTAGTATTTTAAATTTGGAAGAAATTTTAAATTTTATGTTAGACTATAATTATATTTTAGGATGTTTATTTATAATTTTTATATTATTTTATTTTAAAACGGTTTTTTCGATTGAACAACGGTTGGACTGGTTGGACCAATAAACCAGTAAACCAATGACTAGAGCGGTTCGATGACCAGTTTGATTCTTAGAACCTTGATAATAAGTACTAGTCTCGACTTGTGAAGAAAAGGTCGACTAGAATATTACAAACTAGAAGTGTATAAAATAACATCCTATTTCTCCAAAAATAGAAATCTGTAAGAGGAATGTGCAATAATAAGTTCCAAAAGTGGAAAATAATACTAAGTATCAAAATAAATCCAAAAGCATCTCCTTCGCTTCATCAAAGAGAATCTTGCACACTCAGCGAGGTGCATCTACTTAATATACTAAAACTGGGCTTTCCCCCAGCTAATGGAAGTGAGGTGTCGATTCCTCATGTATCCATTTTTCCGCCAAAATGAATGCACTCTTTTCTCTTCTAAATTTATTTTATAAAAATATCTTTATTATAATTATGCTATAATTAGCATTTAAGTAATAATGCATAATTATACTAATTTAGAAAAATTCTTTATTGTAGTTATATAAAATCAATATTTAATGCATTATTAAACTACTTATCAATTATCAATCGGAACTATTTTTAATCATTTTAATTATAGTAGTAGTAGTAGTAGTAGTAGTAGTAGTAGTAGTAGTAGTAGTAGTAGTAGTAGTAGTAATGGCACCGGTTATTAATAACCAATTTATTTTCTCTAAATAAATTTATTTTAGAAAAATATCATTATTATAATTATATTACAATATTACAATTAATATTTAATGAATAATACATAATTATACTAATTTAAGAGAATATATTTATATTTTATCTATTATATCTAATCTATTCTATTATATAAGGGTTTTGCACTTAATGATGGAACTGATGTGGCATGATCTTGAGGTGTTTCCTGATTTATTTCATTTAATTCGTTAATGCAAATCAATTATAATTAATTATTATATTAATGAATTAATTTGATTAGACATTCAAATTTTATCATTTATTATAATTTATATGAATTGATTAATTATAATTAATTATATCAATTAATTAATTTGGTTAATTATATTAATTATTTAATTTGATTGGAGTAAATAACAAATTATTTAATAAATAATAAATATGATAATAAAATATATGAATTAATTTAATTAGTTTATTTTTTTAATACCATTTATTTATACAAGATCAAATATTTTTTACTGATTTGCTCTCTTTTCTCTCTCCCTCCCCCCCTCTGTCTGTATCTCTCTCTCTCTCTCTCTCTCTCTCTCTCTCTCTCGTGTTTAGCGTATAATTTTTGTAATTTATTTAATTTTTGTTTCTTTTATCTTTATTTATACATTTTTTATATTTTTTAAAAATTTTTATTTATTTTAATTGCTTATTATAGGCGCATATTTTTTTTCTTTTAGCTTCTGATTAACAAAAAAGATGTGTCATCTTTACATTGTTTTTAAAAAATATTACTATAATTTTGTTTTGTAATATTCTATTTTGTCATGTGTACTTCAATTCATATATATATATATATATATTGTCTTTTTTTTTGTGATTCACAATTAATATATACATTATTCGTGTATGTGGTTTATATGTTAATATTTTTATTGATTCTTTTTATTATTATTTTTTTTGTGTCTCTTTGTTGTTCTTTATTTAGTTATATTCATTGATTTCTCTGTATTGATGCTCTTTTTATTTGAAATATCGTGACAGTTTAGAGTGTATGTTGTGACCCATCCGATATTCGTTAATTTGGTGTATCTTGTTAGATGGTTTATGTTATAATGTGTTTAAGGAGTTGACTTAAAATTATAATATGATATATAAATTCATAATATGATTTATAGTATGCTAAAATATTAGGACATTATCATATAGATATTTTTTTATTTGTCCATTAGATTCAACTATATAGGATCTTGAAAATTATACAATTATGTAATTAGTTATTTTTTATATAATTATTGTATTGATCATTTACATTAGTAAGACTATTTTTATTATTAATATTTATAAATATGCTATTATTTGTATAATTGATTGAATCATCTTATTTGTTTAAATTTAATTCTATTGAATTAATTATTTAAGGTGCCATCACTATTTCTATTTTTAAAGAATTTTTTTAATATTATTTAACAATTCTAATAACATAATAACAATTAAAAAATATAGAACAAAAAATTTTTCAATGTGAAAATAGGACAAAAAGAATAAATTTATTTAATAATTTTTTTAAGATATATATATATTTTTATAGATAATTATTTTAAGGCATGAAAAATTATTAATTTTAACAATAATAATTAAGGATAAATGATTATTATAATTAAAAATAATGTCAATTAAAATTATATAAAAATAAACCATGCCAAACATAACAACTTAAAAGGGTTATTTTTAAAAGAATATAGTTTATAATATTTAATTTTTTACTATTTATTATAAAAAAGCATAATTATTTAACGATATTTATTTTTTAAATTCACTATGTATGCAATTTTATTCTTTGTTTTTTGACAAAATTTTACTCATGATGGTAATTCTTCTAATGGTGTAAATGCGGAAAATTATATTTTTAATTTTTTATATAATCGATATATTATTAATAATGAATAGTAATTAATCCCTCATATTTTAAATCAAAGCATTTTGACGATAGTTTCTATTTATAGATATTAGTGGATGATTGTTTCTTTAAAAATAAAATGCATTATCATTTTAGGTTATTTCATAATTAACAATAATACTTGATTATTTCTTTAAAAATAAATTGCATTATGATTTTAGGTTATTTCACTATAATGATTAATGTTCATAATATTGAATTACTCTAAATTTTTTATTTTCTATCGTTAGTAGTTAATCCAAATTAAAAAGATTATGTTGAATTGTTGAATAGTTCAAATATAACCAGAGTTAATTTAGTTTATTTGTTTATTAATATAATTGATTGAAAGCATAAATGATAAATAAGTCAAGCAACTAATTAAAAAATAGAATGTTAGTAATTACTTAAAATAGATAACAAAATAAGTTATACGGTATTACTTTTTTAAATTATTAATAATTAAAAGAATAAAAGGTCAGTAATTATTTTTAAAATAGTCATTAAATTTAGTTTTATGGTACTAATTTGTTTGAGTTGTTGATAAAATTTAATAATTTTCAGATTTATATCTACTCAATTTATGTATTTTATTTTATTCTACTTTAACAAAAAATTGAGACGTGCATTTTTAATTATTTATTTAGAAAGTATAGCGAAATGAGTTATATCAATTAAAATTAATTATCGATAATTGATATGAATTAAATGAATGTATTAATTTGTAAGATGAATAATGTATAATAAATATTGTGAAATTAATTATAATAAATTAATAATTAATAAATAAAAAACTAAAAGGAACTTTTTTATTACTTTTTAATGGCTACACATTTTTATAATTTCACTTTCTCTTTATCTCTTCTTTTCACATTTATTTCTTTTAATTTATTGAATTATATCAATTATACTAATTATTTGTATTAACTAATTAAGTACTTTTTAATGGGTTATTATAACTGTGTCTTTAGATCATAGGTTAAAAATATTAAATTATTTTAAATTTTGTTTGATTCATGAAACTAAATAAATTATAACTAATTTATTATTTAATTTGATCGAGATAAATATTAAATTATTTAATAAATAATATATAAAATAATGAAATAAAAGAACTCAATTTATTATCTTATTATTTTATATATCCCTTTTCTCCCTCTCTACTTTGTACTTCAGGTAAAATATTTGTAATTTGTAATTTTTGTTTTTTATGTTAATGTTGCTAATATTTTTCTATGATTTTGTTTTATATTAATTCTTTTTTTTTATTTATTCTGATTAATAATTCTTAAGGGTATTATTATTTTATTTTAAGATAATTTAATTTTTGGTAATATTTTTATAAAAGTTGATTAATAAGTTCTTCTTTAAAATATTTTTTTTGAAATTTTTTTAAGAAGATCATATTTTGATTTTTCTCTTTCGTCCTTTGTATTAATTAATTATATTAATCTTCTATTGTAATACATTTTTTTTCTACTCCACACATTATCTTTTCTATCTTCTTTTACTTTTTTTAATTGCTATTTTTATTTTATTTTTACTTCTCGTATATAGATTTATTATAATTCATCATAGGTTCTTTTTTAATTTAAGTGATTTTTTAGGTTATATTTTACCATTGATGCTTTTATTTTGTTTAGTGTGTTTTTTTAGTCTGTGTTTAATATAATAATCTGTAAATATCTATTCTATTATATAAAAATTAAATTTCTGCGCTTAATGATAAAACTGTCGTGGCATATTTTTGATGGTATTTTTTGATTTATTTCTTTTAACTCATTAACTTTAATTTATTATAATAAATTAATTATCAACTAATTGATTTGGTTAATTATTTAAATATCATACAATTTATTATAATTTCTATTAATTAATTAATTGTAATTCAAATTGAATGATTATTTTGTTATGAAATTATTATTTCCTAATCTATTTATGAGTAATACATATATTAATTATAATAGAAAATTAAGCTATTTTACATTAAATGACTTCTATAATGGTCATCTCATTTATTATCATAAATGCTGAATTAAATAAGTCATTATTATTTTTGATTTAGAATTAAATGAGAATAAAACCAGATATACTATTTTATTTGGCCTTTAAGGTTTAATGGGTGTCACACTTAGATATAAATAGTAACTTTCGAATTTTGGTCTCCAACACATTAAAGCCACATCCGTAACTCTTTTTCCATAAAAGTGTTTGCGATTCAACTCTATCAGGGATACAGAAGGTTTTCAAAGAACAAGGGAATAGTCTGAATTTGTACAAATTCTAAATGTTTGAATTTACGATGTTGTTTCAGTTGGTTGTCGTTACGAGAATGACTCTAATCTATACATGTCTAAGGACTAGAATAGATTAAATATTATTTAAGTAATTTATTTCTAATATTGGTATTTGATTAAATTAGTTTTAGAGAAATTTAAATTGTTGACTCAATTTATATATTACGATTATTCTTTTTTAATATATTATTTTTACATTTTTTAATATAAATTTTTTTCTGATTTTTAAGTTTATTTTCTTTCTTGGATATATGTATCACCTTTTTTTTCATTTTATATTTCAGATTAGTAATGTAATTATTAAGAAAAATATATTTAAAAAAAGAAAAAAATATTAAAACATCACTATTTAAAAAAACATGAAAGATTTGTGAAAAAAAAGAAAACAAAAAATTAAAACATCACTATTAGAAAAAAAATTGTTAATATGCATATGAATGGGGCTGGAATTGAGGAACATATATAGATATAAAAAATAAAAAATTATTACACGATTATAGAATAAAAAATAATCATATATATAAAACCAAATAATTATAACAAAAAATAATTAATATATATGATTTAAATGTTTTTAATAAACGATAATATGGAGTTTAACAAAATATAATTCATATATTTCTTTATTTATGTATATGTGTATAATTATTTATGTATATGTATATATATTAAGAAAAACTACCGTAATATATATATATATATATATATTTAACAAAATTAATATATACGTAGACATAAATAAAAAAATTATTATAATTTTTGGAAATTACACATGAACTCTTTTTTTATTTCAAATAAATTTATTCTAATTATATTACAATTAGCTCATGAAAAATGCATGATTATATTAATTTAAGAAAATATCTTCATTATAATTATATCAAATCAATATTCAATGCGTTATTAAACTACTTATCAATCATCGATATTTTTAATCATTCTAATTATATCAATTGATATAGTTCTAATTCTCATTCAGGTGCAATAATTTTCTTGGAGATAGTTGATTCACACATTAATAGTGACCCATTTAATTTGATATTAATTAGTGGATAATAATAATAATAATAATAATAATAATAATAATAATAATAATAATAATAATAATAATAATAATAATAATAATAATAATAATAATAATAATAATAATGATAAAGGTCTACATGGTATATGCATTATATTTTAAAAAGGTAAAATATATTTTAAAAAAATTAGGGTATCAATAATCAATTGTGATTAATATCAATATCAATAATTAATTCTTATAATTATTTTTGTACTACTAAAGGCTACATATAGTGTTTTTTGTAGAATAAAAAAGGTTGTGATTCATAAAATTTTCTTAAAGTTATATCGTATGGACACAAGATTAATTAGATAACAAATTAAATTTTAATTAATATGTTTTATTTTATGCTCGTATTTTTCATTAATTATTTTACTTTTTATATTTACAGTAAATATTGAATGTAAAAAAAGAAAAAAAAATAATATTTAATGTTATCTATTTTATTTAGTTAGAGTCATAAATAAATTTGATATAATTATAGCAAGTATCTAGAATTAATAATAACATGATACTATAATTTTAAGTTGTATAATATAATAAAAAAATGTAGCAATTTATGTATGTTTCCTATATAGCAATAATATTATATATATTTATATATCTCCTCTTTTAGCTCTTTCCTAAAAATATTGGCATATAATTAATGTAGATAACATATATATTGAGTAAGTATCTCTATTGAATTAATCATAAAGGTTAATAAAATATAATGGCATAAATTTCACCTAATTGTAGCAAGTATCTCCATTGAAAATATTTGCTAATTTTTTTTACCAAAGATAGGAGACTCAAACCCGCAACTTCTCATTGGCAAATATTTGCTAATTATTACCGTGTATGATTAGTGTGTATATATATATATATATATATATATATATATATATATATATATATATATATATATATATATATATATATATATATATATATATATATATAAGGATTAATAGTGAATTGTTACAATTATTTATCATCTACAAAATTAGTACCTCAAACATAGATCTCAGGCATAGATCTTCTCTTGTTTATTATTTTTCATACCTAATGGCTACTAACTACGATTCTATACCTATGGTAGATTATGTAATGAAAAAGTTTGAAAAATAAAGGCAAGAATTATAAGGTTATGGAAAGTCTCATCCAAATTTGACAAGAACAAGACGACTTACATAGAAATAGTTCTCATGGATGATAAGGTAAGTTGATTATTTTCCATGATTCTTTCAAGTGATGCTAGATCCATTTTATAAATATTTTTTGTTCATATTTTAAGTTTATTTGATAAGTAAACTCTTGCATGAATCAAAGACAGTGCGATTTTATAGATTTATAAGTGCTAATTGATGACAAGTCATCTTAGCCTAGTTTCACTAGTCTTTTTCCTTTGTTTTCATTTAGTTTTATGCACTTTCTTAAGCCATAAGTAAGCCAATTGGGTTGAATTTCATGTTTCCTTTGATTCAATCAACCATGGATAAATTGATGCATTTTCATGAGTTTTTGTGCCATAATTGCTCATATGACAAGAAGAAGAACAACTCTCATGATTATGGCATAACTTTGATACAATTGTTGATTGATGATAGGTGAAATAAAGCTTGGAAGAAGGTTGCAAGAATGGGCTTGAAAAGAGGGATTCACGTTTGAGCTAACGTTTGCCTCAAACGTTAACTCAAACGTGAGAAGCAGATGAAGAACACCCTGGAGAAGAGCCAACGTTTGCCTCAAACGTGAGGTCAAACGTTGGTGCCAAAAAAGAATGAAAAAGAGCACCCAGGGGAAGCCAACGTTTGCGCCAACGTTTGCCTCAAACGTGAGGTCAAACGTTGGCCACATATTAGCAAGAAGGAGCACTCTGTTTAATGCCTTGGAAAAGCCAACGTTTGCCTCAAACGTTGGGCCAAACGTAGGCCAAAAGAAATGCATGGGAGGAGCCACGTTTGAGCTCACGTTTGACCTCAAACGTTGAGCCAAACGTGGATGATAGCAAATGGGCATCTGCATAATACCTCACACAAGGGACGTTTGAGTCAACGTTTGCCTCAAACGTTGACTCAAACGTGAATGGTTCATGGCCCAGTTCACTAATGAATTTCTTCCCAACACCAAGAGCAAGCAACGGAGGCCACTATCAACCCAATTCCATCAAGACTAAAGGCCCAATTCAAGGCTTAATGATCATTTGAAGAAAGTGTATAAATAGCTTAGGATTTGAAGTTTTAGAGAGGTTTTTCGTTTTAGAGTTTTCTTTAAGAGTTTTCATAGTATTCACAGTAGAAAACCTTTGGGTTTTGAGCATTTTGGAGATTTAGAGTCTTGGGTGTTGAAGAATTGAGGAAATTCTGTCTCAATCTCACCTTGAGATCTCTTTTTGTTTCTTTCACTGCACCATTGGAGAATTGAAATTTGAATCCAAGTTTTCTTCTGTTTTGATTTTTAATCTTTTGTAATTGAATTCTAAATTTGGATCTAAGAAGGCAGTGAGATCTAGACTTGGTTATCTAGTCTCTTGAGTCCTGAGATCTACATCTTTCAATTTCAATTTCCTTGTTACATTGCTACACCAAGTTTATTTTCATTTGCATTTAAGATCCGGTTCAGTTAGATCCATCTTCTACGTTTCTGTTTGTTGAGATTTACTGCTCTCTTGTTTAATTTTTGCAATCCCACATCCCTGATCCATTTACAATTCAAGCCATTTACATTTCTTGCATTCTAAGATTCTGCAATTTACATTTCTTGCATTCTAAGTTTCTGCCATTTAATTTCTTGTTCTTTAAGATTCATCACTTTTATTTTCTGTTCTCTTTAATTTCCTGCAATTTACCCCTCTCCCTTTACTTTTCATGCAATTTAATTTCTGTTAATCACAAATCACTCAACCAACTCTTGATCTGCTTGACTAAATCAACCACTAAGCTAAAATTGCTCAATCCTTCAATCCCTGTGGGATCGACCTCACTCATGTGAGTTATTATTACTTGATGCGACCCGGTACACTTGCCGGTGAGTTTTGTGTCGGATCGTTTTCCGCACATCACTAATAGCCTTTATATTTAATTTGTTTTATAGTGTGATAATAGCCAATATATTTTTTTGGTGGATTTAACTATTACTATATTATTTATGATCACATTCAGTATATATGTCTGATTTATTGAAGAAAGTAGATTATTAAAACCGATTAATAACTATTTTAGAGTTAATCTAATTAACACTAGATTAAAAAAAACAAAAAATGCATAACATGTTACTTTTTTATTAATTAAATTATTATAATTTAAATTAATTTTAAAAAAATAATTTAAAATTATAATTTCAATCTTATCACGTGCATGGCACAGGTAATTACACTTGTTATGTCCTGTATCTGAAAAACAAAAATTTCCATAACGGATGAGAACCCGAAAGTTCCTAGTAGGGTAATAGTTCCAAAAAAAGACTACATAAAGAGACATGAACCCAGTAGACAATCCTAATCTCCAATTCCATAAAAGTTCCAGGCTAGAGTTTTAAACTAATCCAAATAGGGTTAATTCACTAAGCCTCATCTCTCTCAATTTTCTTTAGTCTCAATCATTTCAATATATCATCATTTTCATCATCAATGCTATAATTTCTCAATACAGTATTCAGTTCATAATCCAATTTAGTAGTAATGATTTCAAACACAAGGTAAAATGTAGCAATCATAATTAAAGCACAACAACACAAGAAATACAGTTAACAATTAAGCAGGATAAGCAGTTAGGCAAACCAAAGACAATTAAGCACATAATGTATACCTGTCCTATTGGTTGTGAGCTCACGTGTCAGTTATTATGCCAAACCCGACACAAAATTCGGTTGGTAACACCCAGATCAGTCTCTCGGTGTACATCCTCAGGGAATCAAATCATGGTACCATTATCTCAATAGTGCTGTCTCACCTTCCCCTAGAGTTATAACTCATGCCAAACACAACGGAGAGTGCTGTCTCACCTTTCATCTGAGAGATTGTGGGCGGGATAAAACCACCATCCCCACATCACACCACAACCACAAAACAAGAGGAATGAAACCTCCATCCTTGTCCGGTGCAGGTGCCACATCAATCCGCAAGTGGGACAAAACCCTCGACCTTGCCATGCAAGCGGGACAAACCTCCAAACATACCCAAATCATTAATCATCATCAGTCATAAACACGCAAGTGGGATAAGACCTCTGTCCTTACCAATTCAGTCATTCATATCACGTTCAGTAAAACCATTGAGCTAAATCATTTTCATAAATTATAACATTCATTAACCTCAATTCTTTAATCTCTCATCAATTTTGTTATCTCGTGAGTAGGACTATACCATCGTCCCCACTGTGGATGGGATGAACTACCATCCCCACAATATTTTCTCCGGTTAACCAAGGGTTTATCCCCATTTTACCTTTTTCAAAACTAACATAGCCAAATTCCTAAGCACCCTTTTTACTCAATCATCAATTCTCAATCATATCCTAGCTATTCAAAACCTAAACAACCAAAATCAACTAAATTCCAGTTCGATTTCTATAATTTCCAAACTCAACATTTTAACATAACAAACTCAATGCATATCACATCATAACATGTCACATAGGCAATCCTCATCATCTTCTCCTCTAAGCATGCCCTCCGGCTCAATTATCATTCCATAACCATTAGTAATCAATTAACCGCAATTTGTATCTAATTTCAATCATACTATATATCGCTCATTGAGACTCAACTCATCAAAATCATGCTACAACACATCATTCAACGCAAGCATTCAAACTAAACCACATACCATCGACAACATCCATCATTCAACACTATCCTAGGGGTTTCACATAACCTTACATAGTTTCTACCCGAAATCAAAACCCGTACCTTTGTTGACGGTGGTTTCCAAATCCTTGAATTTTCTCTCTAATCGAACCTGAGCCTCAATTGACCCTCCTCCAACCAAGTGAGGTACTCAATTTTGTACCAAAATTAATCAAGCATCCAAGCTACTCCATACAATCTAATTATATCAATTATTCAAACATTTACACTAGGATTTTCACTCAAAATTGGGGATAATTGAGGGATTAAATTTTGTTACCTTGTACCACTTAATCTTGGGACCAAATCCTGCTAGAGATTGTGCTTGAGCTTTTCCTAAAGCATCAAAATCAAAAACTTCAACCCAACATATAACAAAATGCAAATTTGATAGAAAATGGAGAAATGGACTAAGGTTCTTTTGATTACTCACCAAAATAGTTAGGTAGAAATGTAGAGGATGTCAAGGTGGTCGCGTGGCCATAAAAGGGTCATCGATTAGAGCTCCGATTTGAGAGAAAAGTAGATTTGAGTGGAGGTGTTAATAGTGACTAGGGTTCTTCCTTCTCTTCTCTCTTCTCTTCGTGACTCTCTCCCTCTCAATGTGACATAAGTGTTATGGATGCTCCTCGACAGCGAAATGGTAGTGAATGAAGGTGATAGGGGTGACAGTGAGAGATAAAGAGAAAGGGGGAGAGAAGTGAGGCTGATAATATTACAAAAATAGAGGGGAAGGGTTCGTAAATTTGAATTTAGGGTCAATCTTACTGGCAAATTTACGGTTAGAAAAATTCGCCAATAACGCACAGCCTGTGACCAAAATAGCATATTTCATTTAAAAATCCGAGGTAATGATTGCGCCAATTTTCTTTCTTTCCCCCTCCAATTATTAACTTCAAATTTACTGTCGAAAAACTAAATCTAATGGTAACCTTTTTACCCGACGAATTTGTAGTCAAATCCGCTGGTATATCTGCCGCAAACATCCAATGCTAAATTCAACAGTAAATTCGACAATATTCAACATTTTTCTTGTAGTGTATTAGTGATTTATTTTGCTATACACCTATATTATTGATGTAATTATATATTATTAAAATAAAATATTTTTAACCAAAATATCATTAAATTGATAAGATAGTATTTTATATATTAAAGATTTACCTACTTATTTTATTTTATATCGATAAGCAATTATATAATAAAAAACTTATGCTTTTTCCTTTCAAAAACATTTTATATTCATAAACATAATTATAATTGGATTAAAAAAATACTTCTCTCCTTGTTAAATACGTTTTACTAACAATAAAGTTTTTTACTTTAATTAATTAAAAGATAATTGTTAATCTGGTATCTAAAAGATTTAATTGTTGACAAAACATCTTCTTAATAATTTGAAAGTGTGACAAAAATGATCAATAAATATTATATTTGTTGTGAGTGACAACAACACTTTCATATTTAGTAAACAACTTAAAATTATTTTCATTTTAAAAATAATGTGATCAGTCACAGCAAATTTTTTTAAAAGAAAAATTCACCTAATATAAAATTACCAAGTTTTAAGGATAAAAACATCTCATTTTTTTAATGATGATTACAAAAATTTGCATCAAAATCTAATATCTAAAATTTATTTTTAGAATATATATTTAATATGTAACTCTTTTTATCTCGTTTTTAAATCTTTTGGGGACTTATTTCTCGTTAACATCTGTTGAGGTTTTTTTGTCAGCCATATGAACTTTCGAGTACCGTTTTAGTAGTTTACTCTTAATTAAAAGGGTTAAGTACGATTATGGTCCCTAAGATAAGGCTGCCAATTTTTTTCATCCCCGGCCTTTTTTTACTCCAGAATGGTCCCGAAGGCTTAACTTAGTTTTAAAATCGTCCTTTAGATGAAAATATCCCTTCTTCTTCTTCCCCAAAATAACTGATTCTTCTTCTCAATCACAACAATACCAGTACCCAGTTCTTCACCTCAATCACAACCATATCTCTTCTTCACCTCAATCACAACCATATTTCTTCTTTTTCTTCTTCTTTAACTAAAATTTCAACAAAATTTCAACTACAATTTAATAATAGCAACATTATTTCAACCGCAACAACAAAATTTCAAATAACAAAAATAAAAAATCAAAATAGAGAAGAAGAACACAACAACAATAAAATTTCAACATATAAAAAATCAAAATAGAAAAAAAGAACACAACAACAACAAAATTTCAACATATCAAAAAATCAAAACAGAAAAATAGAAGAATGGAATAGAATCAGAAGCAAAATAGAAACAAAAAAATAGAAAAAAAACAACGGAATCAATACACAGGATGGAATCAAAGTCAACAACAATAGTGTGATTAACAAAATCAGAATTGGAACAGAAGTAGAATAATAAAAAACAGAAGTAGAATAATTAAGTTAATCAAAATCAGAATTGGAACCCAGCGCTGAGGAGCAACGATGAGCAATGAGGAGCAACGGCGATGTACGAGGAGTAGCGGCGACGTACGACAAGCAGCAGCGAGCTAGCAAGGAAGAGGAGCAGTGGCGAGATCCAGCAGCGAGGACGGAAAGTAGCGGAGGAGCTTCAGCGACAGCATTGGGTTCAACGGATGGCAGCGGTGGAAGCTGGCGCGTGATGCATGAGTTGAATTCTGAAGTTTAATCAAGATTTAAATATCTTTTAGCCACTATGGATGCTACTTTGAGTCTGTACAATTCTGTTTATTTTAGGTAGCATTTGGATGGATTTGATGGAGTTTCTGTAGAAAAAGAGAAGAAAGTGAATGATGCCGTCAACTTTGACCTCCCTGCACTCCAACAAAAATAACTTGAGCAACGGAGGTCCAATTGACATGATTACAGTGGCATTGGAAAGCTAACTTCCAGAGCTTTCCAACAATGTATAATAGTGTACACTTCGTCTCCAGCACACTCGGCCTTGGTGGCGCCTAACTTGGGATTCTCCAAGTTAGGCGCCAAGGGAGGACTTACACGCCAATTTCTTGCTGCATAGGTGTGCTAACTTGGCTTTTCCCATGTTAGGCACCAAGACCAAAGAAACACATCCAAAGCATTCAGCCAAGGTGGCACCTAACTTGGAAATTCCCAAGTTAGGTTCCACATGAAGGGAGCAGCATCCAAGTCTTTCGGCCATCTCCAAGTCCAACTTGAACATCTTCAAGTTAGGCACCAACTTATTGGAGAACAATGGTCCCCACACTCAATCAAGCTATGCAACCAAGATCTTCATTTATTTTTTATTAAACTTTTATTTTATTTATAAATAGGAAAATATATTATTTAGTTTTAGAAAATATATTTTACATTAATTAGGATTAGATATAAAAGGGAAAAGAATCAGTCCTTCAGGATCTTCTCTTCTCTCTGACCTCATTCCGCACTTTACAGTTTTGAGAATCCTTGTTTTCTCTCTGATCCATGAGCAACTAAACCTCCATTGTTAAGGTTAGGAGCTCTGTCTATTGTATGGATTGATACTATTACTTTTCTATTTTAATTCACGTACTGATTTACATTTCAAGAATTATTTTCGTTCTCCATCCTATGAATTTGGGTGGAACGGAAGTATGACCCTTATTCTAATTGAGTTCTTGTAAAACATGGAAGAGCAATTTACCTGAACATCAGCTTGAAAATCAATTCTCCTAAATCACTAATTATCTGGAAGAGCAATTTATCTGAACTTAATCTTCTAATTCAATCAAGTGACCAAGAAATTGGCGGTTGATTAAATTAGAGGAGATTAAATTACTAAGGAATTAGGGTTTAATCACTTAAGGTTTGCCATGAACATAATCTTTGCATGATTAAGGTAATTAACATTGAATATTAATTCAGAAATTTAAATATCTCTGACATCTTAACTATTTTTATCATATTATTTTCTTAACCAATTTTAGTTTGCTCTTATTTAATTTTCTATTTTTATGTTACTTGCTATTGAAACCCTAAATTTTGATTGTCTGGCTAGAATAATCAATTGACTATTGTTGCTTGATTTATTATTCCTCATGGGATCGACCTTTACTCACCTAAGGTGTAACACCCTCACTATCAGAAGTCACGCTTCCGGTTGCGCTACTCTGATAGCAAGCAGTATTACGACTATTTTACATACTAAATATTAGAATAGGAGCTTGTGCCTCGATACTGTATCGCTGATTTCTTTGAAAACCATAAATAAATACTTTATTTTAAGAAAAATACAAGCAGGCATAGATTCATATACAAGACTCCTTACATAATAACTCAATATAATATACGTATAAAACATACAATTCCTATCCCTCTTACAAACTTGTAATAACAAAGACGAGGGGAGAAAATAATCTAATTAATACAACAACATATAAACCAAACATAGTATAACTCTTCTTAATGCTTCTTCATCTGGTTCCTGAAAAGGTAAAGCTATAGGGGGTGAGAACCTAGCCACATGGTCTCACCACAGAGTTTCAAAGTTGTCATAAGAAGATATTCAATAAGAAAACTGTTTTCAAATTCAGTGATTATCATTGCCTTATGAATCCTTTTAAAATCCAATAGCTAATCGTTCAAAACCTTTTCAAGAAACAATGTTTAATATTTTTAGAAATCCAAGGTCTTTCTTTTCTCATAAGCAAATCTCAATCAGAAACCAACCACGCAATCAAACAACACAATCATTAATTCAGCACCAAAGTTCATTCTCAAATGTAACACGCCAGGATAAACACAGGCAAGACAGGCAAGGAAAGCACAAGTAGGAAGCAGTTACAGCAAATAGTTCAAGTAGCAGTTAAGAACAGTTTAGCAATTAGGCAAACCAAAACAAGTTCAAACCCAAGAAAAGCATACAAATGCATATGATGTGTAAACCCCGGTTAAATTAGTAGATAATTAGTTAATAAATTATTTTTTAATAAGGAGGATTAGAAATGTGAATATTATATTAAATTAGGATAGAGCTCATCGAAACGAGAATTTTGACACCAATTTCGAAGAAATCGGTCCAAGATTGGACCGAACGGGCCGAACCGGTTGAACCGGGCCCAAACCGGGCCCATGGGCCCAACCGGACCAGCAATTAAAAAGAGAGCCACGGGCTCTTCCTTCTCCCCACTTTCATAACGACGCAGAAAGCCTTCCAGGGGAGGAAAAGAGAGAAACCATACGTTGACGGTAAAATCAATTTGCCGTAACTTCTCCGTCCGAGCTCCAATCGCCGCACCGTTTGCGGCCATGCGTTCACCGCGTTGAGCTCTACATTTCTATCGGAACAATTTCATAGGTAACTTGTTTAATCACTCTCAGCTTCATCTTCCCCCAATTTTCGAATTTTAAGTGGGAATATTGAATTTCTTTGATTTCTGATGTTTTAGGATCCAATTAGCTTGAGAGAAACGTTCACTCTTGCTTATGTGAAGCTTGGGTAAGGTGAGGATACGATAATTCTATTTTATTTTCATTAAATTTGAGCTTTGAGTATTAAATTGGGTATATATGTATTATGAATGTGTATTAGGTTGAAAATAAATAATTGGAGCTTGAAATTGTGAATACTGGAACTTGGAGGAAGCGGATTAGTTGAGTTTTGAGGGGCTGTTTTGGTTTTGAATAAATAGCTTTGGTCGTTACGTGGAAATCGGCTAAGGTATGGTTTAGGTTTCTTGCATTTAATATATAATGTTCTGTGAAAACTTAGGCTAGATGACCATTGGATAAGTTGGAATGCAGGTGTATGTTTAATGTTTAGTAATTTATCGATGAATATATTTGGTTGAAGTTTATTGGATAATTAGTTTTTAATTTTGGATGGTGAATGTTGTTATGTTAATTTGGAGAGAATTATGGTTGAATGTTATTGTTGATTAACTAATGATTTGGTGAATTATTGATTTGAGGTATAACTATTGTGGAGGTTGTTGTGATAATGAGGTATTTTGTGTTAAAAGCCTAGGATTTGTGAACTATGATCCTTAGTTGAATTTTGGTTGTTGGATTTGAATATTGTATGAGTTTAATTGTTGATTTGAGGTAGATTTATTGTGGTGGTTGTTATGATGATGAGAAAGGATATGTTGAATTGAAAAGAATACAGGTTTGGACCCGAACAGGGTGGCAAAGTCCGAGTTTTAGAGGAGATGCTGCCGAAATTTTATAAAAATTAGAGATTTTGTTTAGATGATTATCTAAAAGAGATTTAGATTTAAATGTTATATGGTTTGATTTTGAGTTATTAAGAAAGTGAATATGTTTTAAGTTTGAAGTTTGATTCTTAGAAAAGAATGAATTATGTTTTGAATTGAAACTATTGATGGACGGAATGGGAGGTGTGATAATGAAGGATAAGGATTGAATATGTTTAATGTATGATGATGAATGAGATGCAATTGAGAATGATGTGGATGTTGAGGAATTATAATTGAATTATTTATATGGCTTATGAATTTGAATAATCTGAGATACGAGATTCCCTGGATTAAGTGTCGTGGCTTGCCACCACGTGTACCAGGTTGAAAACTCGATACTCTGTTGACCCTACGACGTAAGTGTGACCGGGCACTATATAAATTCCCGGGAATGTTACCCCCATTGAGCAATATTGATTATTTGAGAAAAATCTATGCATAGACTCTTGGGGATGCACGTCGGGGGACAGTCTAAGGACAATTCAGACTTGTCGGGTTGGCTGGATAACCGACAGATGAGCCTCATCAGCCATAGGACAGGCATGCATCATATGCATATTACTTGAATTACTTGCTTGTGCTCTAATTGGGTGTGCCTATCTGTATTTGCAATGCTAAATGTGTATTTGTTACCTGCAGTAGTTGTAACTTTCTTGTGTTTGCCTTTATCTGTTTATTTGTCTGTGAAAATGCATGATGGAATTGGAGGTATGGAGGAATGGCAGTATAGGACTTAGATTTAAGGTTAAGTTAAGTTAGGATTAAATATTTTTAGGAAACCACCTTTTATGGCTTCTGTTTAATACTTTAAGCTCTACAATCTGAGTGTCGGCGTTCTAGGATTGCCTCTGGCATTCCCAGGACCTTATATATTATGTGTGTGGCACCTTTACCATACTGAGAACCTCCGGTTCTCATTCCATACTATGTTGTTGTTTTTCAGATGCAGGTCGGGAGCCATCTCGTTAGGCGTCTGGACTCTTAAAGCGGAGGGGTTACTGGATAGTGTTGTTGTATAGTTTTGTTGTACAGTGATGTATATATATGTACTTAGCTTTCTCTCCTTATAACTTGTCCTTTTTGATCCTCTTAGAGGTTTATGGAGAGGCAGGATTGTGTGTATGTACTTTTGGGTTTTGGATATGTATGTATATATGTGTAAATATTCTCCGGCCAGTCTTGACTTCGCAGGCTGAGTTAGGAGCTTGTTATTTTGTATCTTTGGCACTCTATTCCTACTTCTGTTATCTTATGTTTGACAGTTACGGTTTTCTTAGCATGCAAGTTAACTCGTTCCTTGAGCGTTGCGCTTTTATCTCGCGATTTTTATTTCCCCTATCCTTCAAGGCTCCTAGTATATTATAACTCTTCTGCTATTATATGTACTTATTTTATTTTAGAGGTCGTAATACCACATCACCTCTGTTTTACGACTTAAGCGTAAAGCTTTGTGTGGTAGGGTGTTACATTAATGGTATCAGAGCAGTTCGTTCCTATAGAGCCTGAAAGACGGACTGATTGTGCTTCTGTGCATTCTCTGTATATGTGTTTATGTGCTATTAGGATATCTGATTGATATATATGGCATAAACGTTTGTGAGCATGCATTTGGAACTTAAAGCATTAGACCTGCGATATTGAGACTGATCAACTTAATATCACTTGTTTGGTGTGTATAGGGACCAGATGTCGACTCGCGGACGCGGTCGCGGGCGAGGTAGAGGTAGGACAGGCACCGTTACTCCTGTACCCACAGGGACTGATCCAGTAGACTTTATGGCTGCCTTGGGAAATATGGCTGCAGCTATGCAGGCAACAGCTGAGGCACTGGGTAATCAGATAAATCAGGGTAATCATGGGAACAATAATGATGGAGACGGTCCTATGACACTTGCTACATTTCTGAAAGTTCGCCCTCCGACTTTTAGGGGAACCTCAAATCCCACTGATGCAGATAATTGGATTCAGGCTATGGAAAGGGCATTACAGGCACAACAGGTTCCTGAAGAGCAATGGGTTGAATTTGGAACTTATCAGTTGCAAGGTGAAGCTCAGTATTGGTGGCAGGGAACACGACGTATCCTGCAGCCTGATGGTGCTGCGATTCCTTGGGAGGTTTTCCGGACAGAGTTCTATAAGAAATATTTTCCTAATTCAGCCAGAAATGCCAAGGAACTTGAATTAATGCAGTTAAAGCAGGGACAAATGACTGTTGCTGAGTATACCAGTAAATTTGAGGAGTTATGTCGCTTTTCTCGTATCTGTCAAGGTGCGCCTGAAGATTTTGCTGAATGGAAGTGTATTAAATATGAGGGAGGTCTTCGGAGCGATATTCTGAGCTTCGTTGCCCCAATGGAGATCAGGGTATTTTCTGAATTGGTGAATAAGAGTAGGGTGGCTGAGGATTGTGTGAGGAAGGCGGCAGCAGAGAAAGGGAGTTTGAGGATGCCTTTTCAGAGGCCTTCAGGGAGGAACTTTGCTCCGAGAGGTAGGAATTTCAAACGTGGAGGTTTTGTTTCGTAGCAAACTCAGGGTCAAGGTAATTACAGAAGGCCGAATACCAATGCTAGTCAAGGAAAAAGGTTTGGGAAGCAGCCACAGCAAGATCTGAATTGTCAGAAGTGTGGAAAATATCATCCTGGAGTTCCGTGTAGATTAGGACTTGGAGTGTGCTATTCCTGTGGACAGCCCGGGCATATAGCCAGTAATTGCCCTGAGAAGAAGAAGTATGAGACTGGTAGGGTGCAGCAGCCGGGGAGAGTATACACCACTTCTACCATTGGTGCTGAGGGATCTGAGACACTGATTAGAGGTAATTGTGAAATGGCTGGTAAAATCTTAAATGCTTTATTTGATTCAGGAGCAAGTCATTCATTTATTGCATTTGAAAAGGCCCATGAATTAAGATTGAGAATGGTGGTTCTAGGTTATGATTTGAAAGTATATAATGCTACTCATGAAGCTATGGTGACTAGGATAGAATGTCCACAAGTTCCTTTTCGAGTGCAACAGCGTGAATTTGTGCATGATTTGATTTGTTTGCCTATGACTGGTCTTGATCTCATTTTGGGATTGGATTGGTTATCCAAAAATCATGTTTTACTTGATTGTTCTGAAAAGTCAGTACAGTTTATGCCGGAAGGGTCAGAAGCACCGGTTATGGTGAATAGTTACTATTTGAATTCTATGATAGTAAACTGTTCTGGAACCGAATGTCAGGGTATTATGTTATTAACTGCGGGAGTATCAGGTGATGATCAGAGTTTAGAGCAGATTCCTGTTGTATGTGAATTTTCAGATGTGTTTCCGGATGATATTAATGAATTTCCGCCTAATCGGGAAGTTGAATTCGAAATTGAGTTGGTGCCTGGAGCCGGTCCGATTTCAATTACTCCTTATAGGATGTCGCCTTTAGAAATGGCTGAACTGAAAGCTCAGCTGGAAGATCTGTTGGGTAAGCATTTTATCCGACCAAGTGTTTCTCCGTGGGGAGCGCCAGTGTTACTGGTAAAGAAGAAGGATGGGAGTATGCGGCTGTGTGTCGATTATCGGCAATTGAATAAGATCACTGTGAAGAATAAATATCCATTGCCTAGAATCGATGATCTAATGGATCAGTTACAGGGTGCCGGTGTATTTTCTAAGATTGATTTGCGATCCGGATATCATCAGATAAGGGTTAGAGACGAGGATATTCCGAAAACTGCTTTCAGAACCCGTTATGGTCATTATGAGTATACAGTGATGTCTTTCGGGTTAACTAATGCCCCGGCAGTATTTATGGATTATATGAACAGGATTTTTCGACCGTATCTGGACAAGTTTGTTATTGTCTTCATTGATGACATTCTTGTTTATTCTAAGACTGAAGAGGAACATGCTGATCACTTGCGGATTGTGCTTCAAATTCTGAGAGATAGGAAGTTATATGCTAAGTTATCTAAATGTGAGTTCTGGAAGAGTGAAGTGAAGTTTCTTGGCCACGTGGTGAGTAAGCAGGGGATAGCTGTGGATCCTGCTAAGGTGGAAGCAGTGATGAATTGGGAGCGACCAACTTTAGTGACAGAGATCAGGAGTTTCTTAGGTTTGGCAGGGTATTATCGCAGATTCATTAAGGGATTTTCACAGCTCGCCTTACCTTTAACTAAGTTGACTAGGAAGGATACACCTTTTATCTGGACTCCGGAATGTGAAGAGAGTTTTCAGGCATTGAAGCACAGGTTGACTACTGCACCTGTATTGGTATTACCTGAACCAAGTGAACCGTTTGAAGTGTATTGTGATGCATCTCTGAAAGGGTTAGGGTGTGTTCTGATGCAGCACCAGAATGTTGTAGCATACGCCTCACGGCAGTTAAGGCCGCATGAGATGAACTACCCGACACATGATTTAGAATTTGCTGCTGTTGTGTTTGCTTTAAAGATTTGGAGGCACTATCTCTATGGTGTTAAGTTTCATGTTTTCTCAGACCATAAGAGTTTGAAGTATCTTTTTTAGCAGAAAGAATTGAATATGCGTCAGAGGAGATGGATGGAACTTCTGAAAGATTATGATTTTGAATTGAATTATCATCCAGGAAAAGCGAACGTTGTGGCGGACGCTTTGAGTCGAAAATCTTTATATGCAGCTTGGATGATGCTACGGGAAGAAGAATTACTAAAGGCATTTCAAGGTTTGAATTTGGGAATTAGAGAAGAATCTGGAATCCTGTGTTTGAGTCAGTTGCAGATTTCAAGTGATTTTAAATCAGAACTTCTGAAGGCTCATCGAGATAGTGAAGCGTTACATAAGGTATTACCAGCAGTTGAATAGGGAAAACAGTGGAGAGTGTCAGAAGGTCAGGATGGTTTATGGAGGTTCAAGAACCGGATTATTGTGCCTGATGTTGGAGACCTACGACAAAGTATCTTGAAGGAAGCTCACAAGAGCGGGTTTTCAATTCACCCAGGGAGCACTAAAATGTATCAGGATCTGAAAGCGATGTTCTGGTGGCCAGATATGAAGAATGATGTGGCATTGCATGTATCTAAATGTTTAACGTGTCAGAAGGTTAAGATTGAGCATCAGAGACCATCAGGGACCCTTCAGCCTTTGGAGATTCCACAATGGAAATGGGAGAGTATCGCAATGGATTTTGTAATAGGTTTGCCTAGAACCCGATCTGGTTGTGATGCTATTTGGGTGGTTGTAGATCGACTAACAAAATCAGCTCATTTTCTTCCTATCCGAATAAGTTGCACAATGGAAGAATTGGCTCGAATGTATATCAAAGAGATTGTCAGGTTACATGGTGTGCCCTCTACTATTATATCTGATAGAGATCCCCGTTTTACATCAAGGTTCTGGGGAGCTTTTCAGCGTGCATTTGGGACTCAGTTAAGCTTGAGTACTGCGTATCACCCTCAGACAGATGGTCAGTCAGAAAGAACTATTCAGACCTTGGAGGATATGCTAAGGGCTTGTGTTTTGGACCAGCCGGTAAGCTGGGACCGGTATATGCCATTAGTAGAGTTTGCTTATAATAATAGCTATCATGCGAGCATCGGAATGGCTCCATATGAGGCTCTGTATGGCAGGAAATGTCAGTCTCCGTTGTGTTGGTATGAAACTGGAGAAAGGAGTTTATTAGGGCCTGAGATGATAGCCGAAACGACTGAGCAGATAAAGAAGATTCGTAGTCGAATGCTTATAGCCCAAAGCCGCCAAAAGAGCTATGCTGACCAGAGGCGAAAGCCTTTGGAGTTCGAAGAAGGAGAACATGTCTTTTTAAAAGTTACACCAACCACTGGAGTGGGAAGAGCTATTAAGACTAAGAAACTGAATCCCCGTTATATTGGACCGTTTGAGATCCTGAAGAGAATTGGGCCAGTGGCTTATAGAATTGCCTTACCGCCGTATCTTTCGAATTTGCACGATGTGTTCCATGTGTCCCAGCTTCGGAAGTATACTCCTGATGCAAGTCATGTTCTAGAACCAGAACCAATCCAAGTGAGAGAAGATCTAACACTCCCAGTAATTCCGGTGAGGATTGATGACACCAGTGTTAAACGATTACGAGGAAGGGAAGCATCATTGGTAAAAGTAGCTTGGAGACGAGCTGGTATCGAGGAACATACCTGGGAACTCGAATCAGATATGCGAAAGGACTATCCACATCTCTTTTCAGGTAACTATATTTGAATTTTGAGGGCAAAATTCTTTATTAGGTGGGTAGGATGTAAACCCCGGTTAAATTAGTAGATAATTAGTTAATAAATTATTTTTTAATAAGGAGGATTAGAAATGTGAATATTATATTAAATTAGGATAGAGCTCATCGAAACGAGAATTTTGACACCAATTTCGAAGAAATCGGTCCAAGATTGGACCGAACGGGCCGAACCGGTTGAACCGGGCCCAAACCGGGCCCATGGGCCCAACCGGACCAGCAATTAAAAAGAGAGCCACGAGCTCTTCCTTCTCCCCACTTTCATAACGACGCAGAAAGCCTTCCAGGGGAGGAAAAGAGAGAAACCATACGTTGACGGTAAAATCAATTTGCCGTAACTTCTCCGTCCGAGCTCCAATCGCCGCACCGTTTGCGGCCACGCGTTCACCGCGTTGAGCTCTACATTTCTATCGGAACAATTTCATAGGTAACTTGTTTAATCACTCTCAGCTTCATCTTCCCCCAATTTTCGAATTTTAAGTGGGAATATTGAATTTCTTTGATTTCTGATGTTTTAGGATCCAATTAGCTTGAGAGAAACGTTCACTCTTGCTTATGTGAAGCTTGGGTAAGGTGAGGATACGATAATTCTATTTTATTTTCATTAAATTTGAGCTTTGAGTATTAAATTGGGTATATATGTATTATGAATGTGTATTAGGTTGAAAATAAATAATTGGAGCTTGAAATTGTGAATACTGGAACTTGGAGGAAGCGGATTAGTTGAGTTTTGAGGGGCTGTTTTGGTTTTGAATAAATAGCTTTGGTCGTTACGTGGAAATCGGCTAAGGTATGGTTTAGGTTTCTTGCATTTAATATATAATGTTCTGTGAAAACTTAGGCTAGATGACCATTGGATAAGTTGGAATGCAGGTGTATGTTTAATGTTTAGTAATTTATCGATGAATATATTTGGTTGAAGTTTATTGGATAATTAGTTTTTAATTTTGGATGGTGAATGTTGTTATGTTAATTTGGAGAGAATTATGGTTGAATGTTATTGTTGATTAACTAATGATTTGGTGAATTATTGATTTGAGGTATAACTATTGTGGAGGTTGTTGTGATAATGAGGTATTTTGTGTTAAAAGCCTAGGATTTGTGAACTATGATCCTTAGTTGAATTTTGGTTGTTGGATTTGAATATTGTATGAGTTTAATTGTTGATTTGAGGTAGATTTATTGTGGTGGTTGTTATGATGATGAGAAAGGATATGTTGAATTGAAAAGAATACAGGTTTGGACCCGAACAGGGTGGCAAAGTCCGAGTTTTAGAGGAGATGCTGCCAAAATTTTATAAAAATTAGAGATTTTGTTTAGATGATTATCTAAAAGAGATTTAGATTTAAATGTTATATGGTTTGATTTTGAGTTATTAAGAAAGTGAATATGTTTTAAGTTTGAAGTTTGATTCTTAGAAAAGAATGAATTATGTTTTGAATTGAAACTATTGATGGACGGAATGGGAGGTGTGATAATGAAGGATAAGGATTGAATATGTTTAATGTATGATGATGAATGAGATGCAATTGAGAATGATGTGGATGTTGAGGAATTATAATTGAATTATTTATATGGCTTATGAATTTGAATAATCTGAGATACGAGATTCCCTGGATTAAGTGTCGTGGCTTGCCACCACGTGTACCAGGTTGAAAACTCGATACTCTGTTGACCCTACGACGTAAGTGTGACCGGGCACTATATAAATTCCCGGGAATGTTACCCCCATTGAGCAAGATTGATTATTTGAGAAAAATCTATGCATAGACTCTTGGGGATGCACGTCGGGGGACAGTCTAAGGACAATTCAGACTTGTCAGGTTGGCTGGATAACCGACAGATGAGCCTCATCAGCCATAGGACAGGCATGCATCATATGCATATTACTTGAATTACTTGCTTGTGCTCTAATTGGGTGTGCCTATCTGTATTTGCAATGCTAAATGTGTATTTGTTACCTGCAGTAGTTGTAACTTTCTTGTGTTTGCCTTTATCTGTTTATTTGTCTGTGAAAATGCATGATGGAATTGGAGGTATGGAGGAATGGCAGTATAGGACTTAGATTTAAGGTTAAGTTAAGTTAGGATTAAATATTTTTAGGAAACCACCTTTTATGGCTTCTGTTTAATACTTTAAGCTCTACAATCTGAGTGTCGGCGTTCTAGGATTGCCTCTGGCATTCCCAGGACCTTATATATTATGTGTGTGGCACCTTTACCATACTGAGAACCTCCGGTTCTCATTCCATACTATGTTGTTGTTTTTCAGATGCAGGTCGGGAGCCATCTCGTTAGGCGTCTGGACTCTTAAAGCGGAGGGGTTACTGGATAGTGTTGTTGTATAGTTTTGTTGTACAGTGATGTATATATATGTACTTAGCTTTCTCTCCTTATAACTTGTCCTTTTTGATCCTCTTAGAGGTTTATGGAGAGGCAGGATTGTGTGTATGTACTTTTGGGTTTTGGATATGTATGTATATATGTGTAAATATTCTCCGGCCAGTCTTGACTTCGCAGGCTGAGTTAGGAGCTTGTTATTTTGTATCTTTGGCACTCTATTCCTACTTCTGTTATCTTATGTTTGACAGTTACGGTTTTCTTAGCATGCAAGTTAACTCGTTCCTTGAGCGTTGCGCTTTTATCTCGCGATTTTTATTTCCCCTATCCTTCAAGGCTCCTAGTATATTATAACTCTTCTGCTATTATATGTACTTATTTTATTTTAGAGGTCGTAATACCACATCACCTCTGTTTTACGACTTAAGCGTAAAGCTTTGTGTGGTAGGGTGTTACATTAATGGTATCAGAGCAGTTCGTTCCTATAGAGCCTGAAAGACGGACTGATTGTGCTTCTGTGCATTCTCTGTATATGTGTTTATGTGCTATTAGGATATCTGATTGATATATATGGCATAAACGTTTGTGAGCATGCATTTGGAACTTAAAGCATTAGACCTGCGATATTGAGACTGATCAACTTAATATCACTTGTTTGGTGTGTATAGGGACCAGATGTCGACTCGCGGACGCGGTCGCGGGCGAGGTAGAGGTAGGACAGGCACCGTTACTCCTGTACCCACAGGGACTGATCCAGTAGACTTTATGGCTGCCTTGGGAAATATGGCTGCAGCTATGCAGGCAACAGCTGAGGCACTGGGTAATCAGATAAATCAGGGTAATCATGGGAACAATAATGATGGAGACGGTCCTATGACACTTGCTACATTTCTGAAAGTTCGCCCTCCGACTTTTAGGGGAACCTCAAATCCCACTGATGCAGATAATTGGATTCAGGCTATGGAAAGGGCATTACAGGCACAACAGGTTCCTGAAGAGCAATGGGTTGAATTTGGAACTTATCAGTTGCAAGGTGAAGCTCAGTATTGGTGGCAGGGAACACGACGTATCCTGCAGCCTGATGGTGCTGCGATTCCTTGGGAGGTTTTCCGGACAGAGTTCTATAAGAAATATTTTCCTAATTCAGCCAGAAATGCCAAGGAACTTGAATTAATGCAGTTAAAGCAGGGACAAATGACTGTTGCTGAGTATACCAGTAAATTTGAGGAGTTATGTCGCTTTTCTCGTATCTGTCAAGGTGCGCCTGAAGATTTTGCTGAATGGAAGTGTATTAAATATGAGGGAGGTCTTCGGAGCGATATTCTGAGCTTCGTTGCCCCAATGGAGATCAGGGTATTTTCTGAATTGGTGAATAAGAGTAGGGTGGCTGAGGATTGTGTGAGGAAGGCGGCAGCAGAGAAAGGGAGTTTGAGGATGCCTTTTCAGAGGCCTTCAGGGAGGAACTTTGCTCCGAGAGGTAGGAATTTCAAACGTGGAGGTTTTGTTTCGCAGCAGACTCAGGGTCAAGGTAATTACAGAAGGCCGAATACCAATGCTAGTCAAGGAAAATCCATATTTCAAGGAAAATCCTCATCATCCTTCTTTCCACTCCGTTCATTATAAACCAATCTTAAAACATATAATGTTTAAAAACAAATCTTTTTAAATAATTACTTCAAATGAAACTTCCAATTTTATAAATTTCGGCAGTATCTCCTCTAAAACTCGGACTCTGCCACCCTTTCTGGGTCCCAACAAACCATTTCTCAAACTCCTTTCAACTCAATTTCAAAATCAGAACAATTTCAATATCTCAAACCATTTTCAATTTAAATTCATTTTTTCTATAAATCAAGCTCATTTCCAACGTTATAACCCTTTCCAAATTCCAATTCATTTCCAACAAAGTCAACTAACATTTTCTCAAACTCTTTCCAACATTTTCAAACCCAAGTCATTCACAAATCTCAAATCGTTTTCCGAAGTCAAGCTAATTCTAACAAGAAATCATTTTCCAATCCTCAAATTATACTTGATAAACATTCCAATCAGATTTTCAAATTAATCTTCCATTCACTTTCTCAATATCAACTCAATGTTCAGAACTAGCCACAGACAAGTAAGCAATCACATTCATTCAAGGCCGTTCAGTTCAACTCATAAAACTCCATAATCACAAAAAATATTTACTTGCCTAAATATCAATTTATAACAACTCTTAAGAATAAAAATGAGTTTTAATAAAAATACCCCTACCTCGATTACGACTTAACCACGCGACAGAAACTCTTTTTCTCACAGTTTGCAACAACACAACCTCAACCACAGCAACTTTAATCACGACACATAAGAACCGAACTCAAACCTAAAGCATTAACATTGCAAGGACCTTAGAAACATATCACAGAATAGTGATTAAAAGAAATCGGAATAGAGAAAGGCTTACTGAACCTACGAGTATCTGGGAAAATGGAACGGTGGCGACTCCGTTGACGACGCGACAGCTTGATGTCGCATGCACAGCTACTGAACTCAGCATGCAAGAACCACAACTCAGCCCTACATTACCATAATCTCAGTTACTCTAATAGGCTATGACGAAAAATTGAATTCAAAGGTTTCAGAGACAATAAAGCTTACCAAGAAGATAGTGGCTCCACCGGCAATTTTTGGCGATCAGAACGGCAACACAAAGCTTCGACGGTGACTGGGCAGTGATAAATGGTGGCACAACAGCCACCCAGATGCGACGACGATAACCCTAGCAACATGACGGCGACGGCAACTCCGTGCCCCCTTTGGCGCATCTTCACCCTCCCCTGTTCGTGATTCTAATGGCGATGGCAAGAACGGGTTCGGCGACAGAGATCCAACGATGCTGGAGGCGATATCTCCCTCCCGCTTTGGCTCGTTGTTGGCGGCAACAGACACAAGGTTAGTGACAGCTCCTCTCCTGCGTGCGTCTCTATCCTCCTCCGACGACAACAACGAGAGAACAGGGTGGCTTGGCGAGGCGGCGGTCCGGAGCAGCACGGCGGTGGTAGCGAGGCATGATCTTCCTCCAAGGTCGGATAGCTTTCCTTGGTTTGCCCCAATGGCGAACTACTTGGTTGCAAAAATCTTCCCTCCCAGCTTTTCGAAAAACCAAAAGGACAAGTTGAGGAGTGATTCCAAATACTATATTTGGGATGACCCTCACTTGTGGAAGAGGGGCGTGGACCAAGTAATTCGAAGATATGTCCCGGAGTCTGAATTCCAGCCAATTCTTGAAGCTTGTCATTCGTTCGAATGTGGTGGCCACTTTGGCCCACAAGGGACTGCTAAAAAAGTGTTGGATTGTGGATTCTGGTGGCCAACCTTATTCAAGGATGCTAACCGGTTATGTGTCTCTTGCCATCAATGTTAGAAATTAGGAAACGCATCCCAAAAGGATGAAATGCCTCAACAACCTATGTTGTTCTGTGAGATATTTGATGTATGGGGCATTGACTTTATGGGACCGTTTTCCAACTCTAGTGGGTATCTGTATATTCTGTTAGCGGTTGACTACGTGTCAAAGTGGGTAGAGGCCATACCTACCCGCCTTGATGACGCCAATGCCGTTGTGTCTTTCATTAGGAATCACATTGTATGCCGTTATGGGTCGCCACGAGCAATCGTGAGCGACCAAGGATCCCACTTTTGTAACAGGAAGGTAGAAGCATTACTCAAGCGCTATGGAGTGTCACATAAGGTTGCTACTGCTTATCATCCACAAACAAATGGACAAGCGGAAGTGTCCAACCAGGAAATCAAGAGAATCTTGGAGAAAGTGGTCAATCCGCAAAGAAAGGATTGGAGCGTCCGGTTAGGAGATGCACTATGGGCGTATAGAACGGCCTACAAGACTCCGATAGGGATGAGTCCTTTCCGGATCGTCTATGGTAAGGCATGCCACCTCCCGGTGGAGATTGAGCATCGAGCCTATTGGGTGGTAAAGCAGTGCAACATGGATTTAGCCAAGGCGGGTGAAGCTAGGAAGTTACAACTAGAGGAGCTTGAGTGTTTGAGGAACGAGTCATATGAGAATGCCCGAATCTACAAGGAAAAGACTAAAGCGTTCCATGACCATCACATCCGGAAGAAGGACTTTCAAGAAGGTGATGAGGTCCTCCTCTACAACTCAAGGCTCCGATTTATGCCTGGCAAGCTCCGCTCTAGATGGGAAGGACCTTTCAAGGTGAAGGAGATGAAGCCCTACGGAGTGGTGGAATTGTTTGATCCCAAGAGTGAAGTAACTTTCAAAGTGAATGGACATAGAGTGAAGAAGTACCATGGGTGCAAGCCCCCAAAAGAGCTAGAGGTGTACATATTGGAGGATGCACCAAGAAGAGAGGAAGCTTAACAAAAGGACCGTCCAACTTAAGGACGTTAAAGAAAAGTGCTTGGTGGGAGGCACCCCACCGTGGTAAGATCTTCCTTGTTTATACCATCTTGTTTGCATTCTTTAGTTTCTTGTGAATTTTGTGATCTTTCAATGATTGATTGAATGCATAGAAATGCTAGCTTTGTTGATTTTGTTGGATAGGTAGAATGTTCATATAGATAGGATGTGAAAAAGATAAAGAAAACAAAAATTTTTCTTTGAAGCAGGGCACCGACGCGCCAGCGCACAGTGTGCGCGCGCGCCGGTGGCAAAATTCCATTCTTGGGCCAAATACCCGAGACATGCCCATTTTGTGCCCAACTCGCGCCAGGCACCCACGCGTTCGCGTACATGCCGTCTGCGCGCACCTTTGCAATTTAACCATCGATGCGCCAGCGCACGGTGTGCGCGCGCGCCGATGGAGATATGTGGATTCTTTGGTACAAAAACCAGAGAGTTGTGCCACAATTGGGCCAACCTTGTGCCAAATCTGACGCGTCCGCGCGTTGTGCGCGTCCGCGCCAGTTGCGGAATACCTCAAGCACACGTCCGCGCAAGGTGCGCGTCCGCGCGCCTACCTCACTGATTCACTCTGGTACAAAAACCAGAGACTTGAGCCAACTTTGTGCCACTTCTGTGCCTGAGGAACAACTTCCCTCGCACGTGCGCGCTATTGACGTGCACGCGTCCTCTGCTAGCACCCTCACCGACGCGCCAGCGCACCTTGCGCACGCGCGCCAGTTGCGCAAGTCAGTTTAATACCTTCGCGCCTTACCCTGTTTTTCTTTATCTCAACCCCTTTTCTTTCTTAGTTTCATTTCATTCTTCCTCCATCATTTCCCTCCTCTTCTTCTTCTTCTTCCATAATCCACCACCACTATCTCCGGCCACTCACCGGCGACAACCACCTTCTCCGGTGGCACTACACTTCTCCTATTTTCTTTCTCATCTTCACAAAAGAAGATTAAACCTTGTTCCTTCATAATTTTCAAGGTTTCACTTCTTCTACTTCTCTTCTTTATTTTCTCTTGCATTATTTCTTCTAGTTAGATGCTTCTTATTACTTTACTTAGTTTCTCTTTCACTTGCATGATGATGTTTCTTACTTCTTGTTTGCTTACTTTTTCTTTTTCCTTATTTCTCCATGGATGTTGAATTTGAGCTTAATTTGCATTAATAGATCTTTTGTCATTCTTTTTCTTATCTTTGCTATTGTGTGATATTTATGTGATGATTGATGTTCAATTTTGGGCTTTGAATTGGTTTAGTATCTCATAATTGCTTATTGCTTGATTATTGCATGCCAAGTGTTCGAGGAAATACACACATACCATTTTGGTTCAGTTTAGTCGAAGATTTTCAAATTGGTGCTCCCTCCTCATTCACTTGCTTTCTCTTAAATGCATTGAGTCTAATTTGTGTGCCTCAAGTTCATACTTGCCAATTAGATATTGATTGAACATGACTTGCTCTTTATTATGGATGCTTGAGATCACTCTTCTCATGCCATTGCATGCTTTACTTCCTCTTGCATCCCATGCCAAGTGTTATGACCCTTGCTTTTACATTCACCATGGGCACTACAAGTCACTTGCATGTTTTTGTCAAATTGATTATTGGGTTTAATGTTTTCCTTCCTTCCCTTCCTTTTTAGGATGGCCACCAAGAAAGGCAAGGAGATAGCTTCGAGGAAACCGGCCGCAAAAAGGGCACCCCAAAGGTCAAACTCTAAGGCGCGCTCTTCATTAGGAGCCAAACCCCTATCTAAGAAAGGGAAGACACCCGCTCCTATTGATGTGAATGAAAAGGGCAAACCGGCGAAAGATTCTTCAAGGTTCCCCAACCGCTTTTGTGAAATTATGTTCCCCTCCATAGCCGTAAGAAACTATCATCCTGAGTATCTACTCGCTCCGCCGGACAAGGTTGCTCCTTATATTTTGCCCCGCATTGAACAGTGAGGATGGGAGTTTCTCTTGAGGAAACCAAGGAAAATCAACCTCTCTTGGGTGGAAGAATTCTACACTAACTACCATCTTCCCTCTCTTCAATCGGTATACATGCGCTGGAAGCAAGTCTCAGTTTCAGAAGGGGAGTCTGGGGTGTCCTTCTGTTCTGGAGGTAGGTGGATACCAGCTATGAGGTCCTTCAGGTAGTTGTATATGCGCTTGTTACGACGCTCCATTTGCTCCATTCGCTGGTCTTGCCGGTCAAACCTCTCAAGGATCTGAAGGAACATCTGATGGATGGATGGTGCTTGTGGTATGGATGATGGCGGAGTAGAAGAAGGAGGAGTATCCAAAGATGGGCCTGTAGGCCGGCTCGCAGAGTGAACTGGCGGCCTGATGTACTTCCCATTCGGGACATATTGGTCGGCCTCTAGGGATCAAGACCTTCGTGTTTCCTATCCGAGATGACACACCTGCTGTAGAGACTAAATCTAAAACCAAGGCGGGGAAAGGCAGGTTACCCGCGATCTGTTCGTGTCCCATGGCATCCTGGATGTGTCGGGGCAAGTTGAGGGGTTGCTTTATCAGGATGCACCAGATGAGGACAGCCATGTCTGCTGTGAAGGCCGACTCGTGAGTGCTCGGAAAGACATAGTGGGACATAATCTGTGCCCACACGTAAGCCTCCAGGGTGAGTGACTGGGCTGAGATGCTCTTGGATTTTGAACGATGCTGCCCGTAGATCCACTTGCTGCCAGGTTGGGCTATGACTCCAAGTACGCTATCTTAGTCAAGTTGATACATCTAACGCTTACCAGATGCTTCTTGATATGCATCCCATCCCTCAGGACTAGGTGAAAGGTCCAATGCTCTCTGTATGGCACCCTCGGAGACAGGGACCTGCTGCTGAAGGATGAAGATGGTCTGCAGAGTAGGTGAGTAGAACTTTGAGTAGAATTCAACTACCCATGATAAGTTGGCCTCTCGCGGCTGCCTCCTCAAAAATCCCCACTGTCTCTTCTCTATTCGGGGCTCCACAAAATCAACAAAGTGTGTTGGGACAATGAGTAGATGTGCATTGTTATAGTTCCTCTCAGTTAGGATGGGGAACATCTATTTGCAATAACGGTTAGTAAATCGTGAGGAGTCTCGGGTGGGAAAAGCTTTCTCGGATTCATCAACTTTAATAATCCTTTTCACCCGATTTGTTGGTGGCTTGACACTGGTAGATGAAAGTGCCTTTGCCAATGTTCTTTTGGTTCCTCTCCTAGCCGGTGGCTTGTCAGTGGCCTTCTCTTTTCCCTTCTTGGTACCCATGCCTAAGGAAGAAGAAAAAAGGAGGAATGTGAAATATAGATAACCAAAACCAGAAGGGAGAAAATTCCAAGTGATAATGAATGCCAAAGGAAAAATGTTTGCCCAAATACATGGTAGCTACAACATGTAGGTAAGACATCAATTAAGAGCAGTAAGGCAATTCATAATTAAATAGATGCAAGAGGTGAAAGAATGCAAGGAATAGGCATGAGAAGCACAACTCAAGCATCAAAAATTAAATGTGCCAATATAGAGAGTAGTTGTATGATGACAATTGTGAATGATAATCCTAAATACATGTGGAGTGCAAGGGTTGTGAAAAAGAGGCATTCAAGTAAAATAGTAAAACAAAATAGAGTTCAAGATGCCATAAGGGCTTTTTCACAAACACTTGGTGAGCAAGATAGAATAGGAATGAAAATAATATAACCCAGATGTATATGAGAACCAAATTAAAGTATCAATTGTTAAATCACTCCATATAATAACCACAAGCTTCAGGATAATAAGGTAATACCCAAATAAAACTCCAATACCAACATAAGAATGCATAAAAAAAAGGCCATAAATAAGTAAGCTAAAAGAAAGATAAAGAAGAAAGGAACATAAATAAATGCAATAATTTAAAGAAGAATAAAAGAGGAGAGGAGAGGAAGAAAAGAAACCTTGATGAAGAGGATGAAGAAGGAAAGAAGAAAGTAGTAGAAAGTAAGAAAGAATAAAGAAGAAGAAAGAAAGCAGGAAGAAATAATTAGGATTGAAAAGAATTAGGATTGGGGGAGAGGAGATTTGAAATCAGGCGCAGAAGTGGATAAATTGGGCGTCGCATGCAACGCGTACGCGTGGGTCGCATGATTTCCAAGCGACGCGTAAGCGTTAGGGACGCGTACGCGTGACTTGGGTTGTCCAATTGGCGCGAAGGCAACCCCGCACGCACAACTCTCTGTTTGATACGCACGAGAGTCAAAGATGCATACGACGCGTGCGCGTCAGGGACGCGCACGCGTGGATGGTCTGGATGGGAAAATGACACGTATGCGTCAGGGACGCGTACGCATGATGGAGGTTGTGCTCCCAGCACAGTTCCAGCCCCACACCATCATGACTCTCTGGCCGTACGCGTGATGCAGGGTCTTGCATTAAAAAAAAAGAAAAAAAAATGGAATCGACGCGCAGGTGTCTACGATGCGCATGCATCGTGTGTGATTGCGCAACAAAGAGAAAACAAACAGAGAGTTGCGATGGAGATGCGCGGGAGGGGTGCCTGGAGCATGAACCACCCCACGCGTATGCGTGCCCCACGTGTACGCATCACCTGCACATTAGTCCATCCACCCATAAGCGTCAGTGACGCGTACGGGTGGGCTTCCCAATCGGCGTAAAAGAGTGTCTGAACAGAAAGCTGGGCTGCCACTGTGATGGAATCGCGCGAGCAGTCACGTGTACGCGTGGCCGATGCTAACGGGCCAGTGTGCATTTTTGGCCACCCACACGTACGCGTGGGCGACGCTTACGCGTCGCATGGCTAATTCAGTTTTCACACTTACGCGTGATGCATGTGCGTGTGATGTAAGCGGAAATCAGCCTTATTAGGAAATTATAGTAAGAACAGCGTTGTAAGTACAGTTTGTAATAACCTTGATTTTTGAGTATGCGAGATCTTTTCCGAAGGCACAAATTTCACCAGAAGATCAGTAAAGGGAACACCTCTTCTATATCAACAAGTATCTTAATCCTCATTGTCATTATGTCATCCTTAAGCTAGAACCTTTTCCGAGGCAAGCTCGATAACGCGGTCACGAAGAACCTAGTTTTTGAACCGTATCGGTTGGCAGTTTTGATTCTGATTTTCATAAATAGTCTCTGTATGATGAACTGGACTCGATTCATGAGAGGAGAGAGATAATAGTATAATATTATCATTATATTAGTATTAGAAAATGCTTGAATGATATTATAAGGTTACCTGGTCTATTTTAGTTAAAAACAGAAAATCGGTTTAACCGGATTTACGGTTTACTGGTGCAGCTTAGCACCAGCACTCTCTGATGACTTTAGCAATGCTAAGGCCTCATCATACATGTTATATTCTCATAATAAATATGTTACTAGTGTCATTTATGCTAGTAGCTCAGAAAATAATTTTTAGAGATGTTTTTACAAGTGCTCCGATACACCTAGTTTTAGTAGTTATACACCTGAGATATTTTAATATTATTTTAACCCACCTCCAAGCCAACCAATCACAACTCACCTTACACCCCCAAGACCTCCAAGGCTGTCTCATTTCATCATTTTGGCCGAAAATAACAAGAGAGAAAAAAGAGAAACTTTCATGAACACTTAATCTTCAAAGATTGATTTCTTCTGAACTAAAACTCAAATCAAAACTCCGATTTCACCAAAATGATCCTCTCTTCTTCCTCTACATAACCATGTGACTTATCAAGGCTGAAAATAAGGTGAGATGGCTGTCTCCCTCCTTCTTCAATTCGGTTTTCAAGGAAACATGCTTAAACAAGTGTTTTCTTGATGTTCTTCCTTAGATCTCTTGCTTAGCTTGACTTGTGGGCCAAAGATCTTTGATTTCCTGCATTTTTAAGGTGAGGATAACCTTCCTAAGATGCTGCTGAAGTTCGTTTATTTGATGGTTTAGAGTTTTAAAGTTGTTCTTGATGTGTTTTAGAAGGAAAAAGTGCTTTAAGAAAACTTCAAAGAGTAACCGGATTTGGAGCAGCAAATCAAGGTAGGGTTTGATGAAATTAATCTTGATTATTTGTGTTTGATATGTGTGATTATGATATGGTTTGGTTATGCTTGAAATTGATTGCTTATATGAGTTATTCTTGGTGAAAGTTTGTTGAAATTTTGATGAAATTTGATGATATTCAACTTTGAATTTGTTTTCTTCATGGCTGCTGGAAAAATGAAACCTTAACCCTTAAATTGGGGTTCAATTTGTGTTAAAATTATGTAGAAAAGATTGGGTTTTAGTGGCTGCTAATTTATTATGAATTATGGTAAAAATCGGTTGCTGAAAAGACTGAAAAACGGGTAAAAACAGAGAAAGAATCTGAAGAATTTACGAAGAATACGAAGAACACTTTGAGTGTGGTGAAGAACATTGAAGAACACCTTTTAGATCTTAGAGAGGGCAAGGAAGTAAATATTTTAGTGTTTGAGGGGTTATTTTGTAATTTCTGAAAGTTAGGGTGGTTAAAGTAGAAATATTAAAAGTTACGGGTGGTAAAAAGTGAATTTATAAAGTAAAAGGTTAAAGGAAGGTAATTTTAGAAAATATATTAATAAAATAATAAATAATAATAAAATATTAAATAATAATATTTAATTAAAAATAATATTTTAATAAAAATAATAAAATAATGCGGAAAATGCAGTTTTTTGTAAAAGTTTTAGAAAGACAACTTTAAGTGCAGAATCTCATAATTACCTTCATAAAACACTTAGGGAGTGGTAAGAACATATTAGTGAGGCAAAGATAAAAGAAAGATAAAAAGTTAAAGGAAAGATAAAAACCAAAGAAAAAGTCTGTAAAGTTTTAATGACAGAAAAACAGACAGAGATTAGTGAACGAACTAGGGCAACATAGTTAGTTCTTGAGTTCCAACTAGGGTTAGGTATTATATGAAAAGTTAAAATGTTTTAGTATAGACTTAATGAACCTATACTTGGGACATGTTAATTATTCATACCGAAATTTACATAAGCTTTAAATACATACGTTAAACAGAGAAATCAGAGCAGAGTAGATAAACACAAAGAACAGAGTAACCAGAGAAAAGTAAAGAGATACAGAGAAAAGAGTAACCAGAGTAGAATAAAGGGATACAGAGAAAAGAGCAATCTGATAAAGAGAAATGGTTTGAGTTAAGATGTTGTAAAAGTAAAAGCTGTAAAGTTTATATAGTATGATTGAACAGAGAAAGAAAGAAGTACTGCATAAGAATGTGAAAGTGATGATGAATAATGAGAATGATAATGAATGATGATAATGAGAAAAGAGTAACATAACAAAGAGAAAAGAGGAGAAGAGTATAAGAATAAAGAGTTAAGCCTTGTGGCATGATGTTCTGTTGTTTGTTCATCTGCAGCTTTTCCATTGGCCCTAGAGGTCCTGTAGGCCCAAGTTCACCTACAGTGAGTTGTTATTCCTGTAGGCCGAAGTTCACCTGCAGTGAATATCAATTGTGTATCTCAGGGTGTTGCTCCTGTAGGCCGAAGTTCACCTACAGAGAGTTGTAATACCTGTAAGCCGAAGTTCACTTACAGGGGCGCCATTTCTGAAAGCCGAAGTTCACTTACAGAGGTGCTATTTCTGTAGGCCGAAGTTCACCTATAGAAAATTGTTGTGCTGTAATTAGACTATTTCTGTAAGCCGAAGTTCACTTACAAAGGTGTTATTTCTGTAGGCCAAAGTTCACCTACAGAAAGTTGTTGTATTGTGATTAGACTATTCCTGTAAGCCAAAGTTCACTTATGGGAGTGCTGTTTCTGTAGGCCGAAGTTCACCTACAGAGATAAAGCCATATCTAGGACTTGTTCCTAGGTAATGTCGGGCTGCAGGGTGTAAACCGACATGTGAGCTCATGGCCTGCATAGGACAGACATGCATCATACTTGGTTGTGCATTTCCTCTGTTATGATTGTTGAATGAATGTATGCTTTGTTTGTTTGCATTCTATTCTTTGTATTTGTTTTTTATTTTCTTATATTATTTCGTTTGCGTTCTGCTTTCTGTTTTTTATATTTTCTCTATTTATCTGTATCTTCTGTTTACTGCATCTCTATATTCTGCTATATGTCTGCTAAGCGACACAGATAATGAACTTAACTAATAACCCTTACCCTACTAAGAACTCCCCAGTTCTTACCCCTTCTCTCTCCCTTCCCCCTTCAGATGGAAGCATGAGTTCCCTTCTGTAATTCGCTGAGGATTGTACGCAAAAAAGGTTTCTGCTCTAGGTAGTCTTTTGAGTCTATAGTGAACTCCCTTTCTGTATATATGTATATACTGTGAGACCAGCCAACGTCTGCACCCCGTTCGTATGCGCACTTTAACCTAAATCCTGTGTATGAGATTCCTGTTGTGTGGCTACTTCATGAGGTACCAGAGAGACGTCCTGTGGAAAAGTCTGATTGTGCAGAGGAGTAGCAGATGATGTTCTATCTTTTGATGACGTTCCACCTGACTTGAGTTGGGAAGACTTAGAACGTACTTTCCCTCGCTTTAGTAGTTTAGAGGGACTAGGTGAATATAGAGTCTAGGCTAGCCTAGGTGCCAGCTTAGGGACCTCTTGAACAGGTCAGGACCTGGGATGTTATATGTATATATATGTATATAGTTATTATCTATCTATATCTAGGGGTGTTCTAACTAAAAGTCTATATTAAATAAAAGTTGGATCACTGGATGTTGTTGACTGCTTGTGATGTATGTATATGTGGTTGTTTATAACTTTTTTATCTATTATCAGTTGTGAATTGATTATGAATGATTCTATCTATTAATCCAAATGTTTTCAAAAAAAAAAAATACCCCGCAAATTAACTACGTTTTTAACAACGAATCAGGCTCATATGATAAATAATAGATAATAATTAGGAAGACAAATTGGTAGCGCTCAGTTTCCAGTATGATCTTGACATATTGAAAATTGTGTCGTTACAATTTGGTATCAGAGCAGTTCGTTTCCAGTAGAGCCTAGGGAGTGGACTGACTATGCTTCATTGCATACTCTGCTTGTGTGTCTTATGCTGTTAGGATATCTTCAAGATACATTTGGCATGAATGTCTATGAGCGCTCATTTTGGGAATGTTCGTGCCTAACTTGAGATATTAAGACTGATCACCTTAATATTGATTGTTTGGTGCAGATAAGACCTCAATGACTGTGAATAGGCATGGTTTAATGGAGTTCCGAACGACAAATTCGTGAGAGGCACAACTATTCTTATAGCTGTTATGATCTCCATGGCCATGGCTATGTGATATTTAGATGCTGTAAGGAATGAACTGATATCTTCGTCAGGATGGCTTGAAGGAAATAGACTGCTTGAAGATGGATTCTTGCATGCGGCTGAAATTTTTAGGGCAAAATTTTCTTTTAGGAGGGTAGAATGTAACAACCTTGATTTTCGAGTATGTGAAATCTTTTCCGAAGGCACAGATTTTGCCAGAAGATGAGTAAAGGGAACACCTCTTCTATATCAACAAGTATCTCAATCCTCATTGTCATTATGTCATCCTTAAGCTAGAACCTTTTCCGAGGCAAGCTCGATAACGCGGTCACGAAGAACCTAGTTTTTGAACTGTATCGGTTGGCAGTTTTGATTCTGATTTTAGTAAATAGTCTCTGTTTGATGAACCGGACTCAATTCATGAGAGGAGAGAGATAATAGTATAATATTATCATTATATTAGTATTAGAAAAAGCTTGAATGATATTATAAGGTTACCTAGTCTATTTTAGTTAAAAACAGAAAATCGGTTTAACCGGATTTACGGTTTACTGGTGCAGCTTAGCACCAGCACTCTCTGATGACTTTAGCAATGCTAAGGCCTCATCATACATGTTCTATTCTCATAATAAATATGTTACTAGTGTCATTTATGCTAATAGCTCAGAAAATAATTTTTAGAGATATTTTTACAAGTGTTCCGATACACCTAGTTTTAGTAGTTATACACCTGAGATATTTTAATATTATTTTAACCAACCTCCAAGCCAACCAATCACAACTCACCCTACACCCCCAAGACCTCCAAGGCTGTATCATTTCATCATTTTGGCCGAAAATAACAAGAGAGAAAAGAGAGAAACTTTCATGAACACTTAATCTTCAAAGATTGATTTCTTCTGAACTAAAACTCAAATCAAAACTCCGATTTCACCAAAATGATCCTCTCTTCTTTCTCTACATAACCATGTGACTTATCAAGGCTGAAAATAAGGTGAGATGGCTGTCTCCCTCCCTCTTTAATTTGGTTTTCAAGGAAACATGCTTAAACAAGTGTTTTCTTGATGTTCTTCCTTAGATCTCTTGCTTAGCTTGACTTGTGGGCCAAAGATCTTTGATTTCCTGCACGTTTAAGGTGAGGATAACCTTCCTAAGATGCTTCTGAAGTTCGTTTAGTTGATGGTTTAGAGTTTTAAAGTTGTTCTTAATGTGTTTTAGGAGGAAAAAGTGCTTTAAGAACACTTCAAAGAGTAACCGGATTTGGAGCAGCAAATCAAGGTAGGGTTTGATGAAATTAATCTTGATTAGTTGTGTTTGAGATGTGTTATTATGATATGGTTTGGTTATGCTTGAAATTGATTGCTTATATGAGTTATTCTTGGTGAAAGTTTGTTGAAATTTTGATGAAATTTGATGATATTCAACTTTGAATTTGTGTTCTTCATGGCTGCTGGAAAAACGAAACCCTAACCCTTAAATTGAGGTTTAATTTGTGTTAAAATCATGTAGAAAAGATGCTGTTTTAGTGGCTGCTAATTTATTATGAATTATGGTAAAAATCGGTTGCTGAAAAGACTGAAAAACGGGTAAAAACAGAGAAAGAATCTGAAGAATTTACGAAGAATACGAAGAACACTTTGAGTGTGGTGAAGAACATTGAAGAACACCTTTTAGATCTTAGAAAGGGCAAGGAAGTAAATATTTTGGTGTTTGAGGGGTTATTTTGTAATCTCTGAAAGTTAGGGTGGTTAAAGTAGAAATATTAAAAGTTACGGGTGGTAAAAAGTGAATTTATAAAGTAAAAGATTAAAGGAAGGTAATTTTCAAAAATATATTAATAAAATAATAAATAATAATAAAATATTAAATAATAATATTTAATTAAAATAATATTTTAATAAATATAATAAAATAATGCGGAAAATGCAGTTTTCTGTAAAAGTTTTAGAAAGACAACTTTAAGTGCAGAATCTCATAATTACCTTCATAAAACACTTAGGGAGTGGTAAGAACATATTAGTGAGGCAAAGATAAAAGAAAGATAAAAAGTTAAAGGAAAGATAAAAACCAAAGAAAAAGTCTGTAAAGTTTTAATGACAAAAAAATAGACAGAGATTAGTGAACGAACTAGGGCAACATAGTTAGTTCTTGAGTTCCGACTAGGGTTAGGTATTATATGAAAAGTTAAAATGTTTTAGTATAGACTTAATGAACCTATACTTGGGACAGGTTAATTATGCATACCGAAATTTACATAAGCTTTAAATACATACGTTAAACAGAGAAATCAGAGCAGAGTAGAGAAACACAAAGAACAGAGTAACCAGAGAAAAGTAAAGAGATACAGAAAAAAGAGTAACCAGAGTAGAATAAAGGGATACAGAGAAAAGAGCAATCTGATAAAGAGAAATGGTTTGAGTTAAGATGTTGTAAAAGTAAAAGCTGTAAAGTTTATATAGTATGATTGAACAGAGAAAGAAAGAAGTACTGCATAAGAATGTGAAAGTGATGATGAATAATGAGAATGATAATGAATGATGATAATGAGAAAAGAGTAATATAACAAAGAGAAAAGAGGAGAAGAGTATAAGAATAAAGAGTTAAGCCTTGTGGCATGATGTTCTGTTGTTTGTTCATCTGCAGCTTTTCCATTAGCCCTAGAGGTCCTGTAGGCCCAAGTTCACCTACAGTGAGTTGTTATTCCTGTAGGCCGAAGTTCACCTGCAGTGAATATCAATTGTGTATCTCAGGGTGTTGCTCCTGTAGGCCGAAGTTCACCTACAAAGAGTTGTAATACCTGTAAGCCGAAGTTCACTTACAGGTGCGCCATTTATGTAAGCCGAAGTTCACTTACAGAGGTGCTATTTCTGTAGGCCGAAGTTCACCTACAGAAAATTGTTGTGCTGTAATTAGACTATTTCTTTAATCCAAAGTTCACTTACAGAGGTGTTATTTCTGTAGGCCGAATTTCATCTACAGAAAGTTGTTGTATTGTGATTAGACTATTCCTGTAAGCCGAAGTTCACTTATGGGAGTGCTGTTTCTGTAGGCCGAAGTTCACCTACAGAGATAAAGCCATATCTAGGACTTGTTCCTAGGTAATGTCGAGCTGCAGGGTGTAAACCGACATGTGAGCTCATGGCCTGCATAGGACAGACATGCATCATACTTGGTTGTGCATTTCCTCTGTTATGATTGTTGAATGAATGTATGCTTTGTTTGTTTGCATTCTATTCTTTGTATTTGTGTTTTATTTTCTTATATTCTTTTGTTTGCGTTCTGCTTTCTGTTTTTTCTATTTTCTCTATTTATCTATATCTTCTGTTTACTGCATCTCTATATTCTGCTATATGTCTGCTAAGCGACACAGATAATGAACTTAACTAATAACCCCGACCCTAATAAGAACTCCCCAGTTCTTACCCCTTCTCTCTCCCTTCCCCCTTCGGATAAAAGCACGAGTTCCCTTTTGTAATTCGCTGACGATTGTACGCAAAAAAGGTTTCTGCTCTAGGTAGTCTTCTGAGTCTATAATGAACTCCATTTCTGTTTATATGTATATACTGTGAGACCAGCCAACGTCTGCACCCCGTTCGTATGCGCACTTTAACCTAAATCCTGTGTACGAGATTCCTGTTGTGTGGCTACTTCATGAGGTACCAGAGAGACGTCCTGTGGAAAAGTCTGATCGTGCAGAGGAGTAGCAGATGATGTTCTATCTTTTGATGATGTTCCACCTGACTTGAGTTGGGAAGACTTAGAACGTACTTTCCCTCGCTTTAGTAGTTTAGAGGGACTAGGTGAGTATAGAGTCTGCGCCTTTTGGTGCTTCCTCCTGTGGTTGAGCTATTTCTTCTTCAGCTATGTCCTGTATGTCCTCTTCCTCTTCAACATCTTCTATTTCTACTACCTCTTCAGCTGAGGTGTGTTCTGGTGGGCTTGGTTCCTCCTGATTCCTCTCCTGCAGTGTGGTTCCAGACCTTAGGGTGATGGCATTAATGTCTCCCTTTGGATTGGGTAATGGTTGAGAGGGGATTCTAGAGGAGCTTGAAGGTTGGTTACCGGAATTTTGCGTTGATCCAATCTGTGACATAAGAGCTTACAAAGTAGAGGTGAGACCATTCAGACTGGCATTAATACTATTGAGAGGTCTACTGTTGATTGTTCTGTGGTCCTTGGTTTTGCCTTAGGTGAGGTGCTCTGTAAGGTTAATTCTGCTGCCTGTTGTTGTTATTATTCTACCTCTGATTTTCCAGATTATCTCGGCCTCCTCTGTTATTGTTGTCCCTCCAATTCTGGTTAGAATTGTCCTGCCATCCATGGTTATTATTTCCACTTTGATTGTACCCTTGGTTGGGGCGGTCATAGAAGTTATGAGTGGATGCCACCATGTTGTCTTCTTGTTGGAGCTGCGGGCATTCATTAGTGTAATGGCTATAATCAACATAGATTCCGCAAATTCTTTGCGGGACTAATTGTTGGTTTTGCTGTAGCGAAGGAGGTTGAGCTTGCTGAGCTTGTTGTTGATTCAATTGCATCTGCTTCAGCAAGTTGGTCATCTCACATATACTCTGAGCTAGAGCAGCAGTCTCTCTGCTAGAGGTACTTCTGCAACAGCTTTTGAATGGCCTTGCTTTTGTCTGTGGTTCCTAGTAGATTCAGCTAAATCACTGATCAATTGCCAAGCCTCATCAGTGGTCTTGTACTTCTTCATAGACCCATTGCTAGCACTTTCCAATGTGGTCTTATCTTGGGGCCTTATGCCCTGTGTGATATAGCTAAGTAACACTATCTTGTCAATCATGTGGTGGGGGCATGCTTCCAGAAGATTATTGAAGCGCTCCCCGTATTCAAAGAGAGTCTCATTGTCATCCTGAACAATTGTGGAAATATCCTTCCTCAGTTTATCAGTAACTTCAGATGGAAAGAATTTCTTCAAAAACTCCTTTCTGAGTGTATCCCAGTTGGATACATTTGCTAGAGGTTGAGTGTAGTACCACTCTCTTGCTTTTCCCTCAAGAGAAAACGAGAAAGCTTTCAGCAAAATTGAAGTTTCATCAGTACCATCACGCCTGACAGTAGAACAGGCTGCCTGGAAATCTCTCAAGTGCTTGATAGGCTCTTGAGCAGGTAGGCCATGAAACTTGGGCATCAAATTTAGTAGTGCGGTCTTTATTTCAAAATCTGTAGCTACCGCTGGATGATGCACTTGAAACGGTTGCATTGTAAAATCAGGGGCTCCTTCCTCCTGGATGGTAACTCTCCTAGCTGCCATGTCTTCTGCACATAAAACAACTGAATCAGTAGAACGGGGGCTAGTTTCTTCCTTAAGTTCACTTTCAGATCCGCCCTCAGAGCGGACTAACTGACACTGTTCTCGCCTTATTCGTGAAATAGTCCTTTCAATCTCAGGATCGAATATTAGCAAGCGCGGATTAGGAAGTGAACACGTCATTTGACGAAAGAAACATACAGCTCATAGTAGCAAAATAAAATAAAATGCAAATAAATAAATTCTAATTAATAACTTTAGCACTCTATTGCAACTCCCCGACAACGGCGCCAAAAATTGATGAGGCACAGAAGTTGGTGAATTAAAAATTATTAAAATAGTTACGTTGCAAGTATAGTTCTTAACTCACCAAAAATCTGCCTATCAATTTAGAAATATGTCACAGAGAGTTTAAATTAAAAATTACTGGGAATTTAAGTCCCAGGTCGTCTCCCAACGAGTTGCAGAAAAGTGTGCTATTTTATTAATCAGATGTTCCAAAAAGTTGAGTTAAGTAAGCGGAAAATTAAATTGAGAAAATTCAAATAATATGAATAAAATTCTTGACTGGGAGTTTATTAGTTGGAATCTCTATTATTGATGGGATGATTTCAAGATTAATTTATAATTAATGGTTGTTCTGTTTAGTTATCCTTTACTAGGTACAGAAAAGTCAAACAAGTTGGAATGCTAGATCTGTTCACGAGTTGCAACCCACTTAGTTCAAAGGGATTGGTGTTAGTGATTAGATAACAATCCAACAGTTAACCCAATTACAAATTTTCTTTCAATCCTTCCAACTCAAGAGTTCCTTTCAATCAACTCCCCATCAAGTACTCACTCATTGTAAATAATAAATCCATAACACATGAAAGGGAATTAAAAGAAGACATGATTATTGGAATGGAAAATAAATTAAAATGGAAGAAATAATCCTTGGGTTAAATAATCATGAAAGTATTCAAATGACAAAATTGAACAAAGCAAAGAACATGGAAGAATAAAACCAAGTTAAGAGAACGAACTAGAATGACGAAGTCTTGATGAGGAAATAACTCTTCTCAATGTTCCAATGCTAAGACCTATTGAAAATTAAAATTCTAAAACCTAGAGAGAAAAACCTAGAGGAGGAGTAAAACTGGATCTAAAACTCCTAACTGTGTAGAATGAATGTTGTCTTTTGTTTCTGCATATTCTCTGGCTCTAGTCTGTTGTTCCGGGCCGAAAATTGGGTCGAAATAAAGTCCAAAATTGCCCCAAGCGAATTCTGCAGATTATGCAGATCGCACATGTCGCGATCGCGTCATCCATGCGGACGCGTCATTCGCGCTTTTCCTTGCCACGCGTTCGCGTCGTCCACGCTACCGCGTCGCTTGAGCTTTTCCAATCCGCGCGGCCGCGTGAGCCATGCGGCCGCATCACTGCGATTTGCTCTCCTTCGCGCAGTCGCGTGAGCCATGCGACCGCGTCACTTCTCGCTGGTTATCTCCTCAAATTCTTGTGTTCCTTCCATTTTTGCTAGCTTCCTTTCCAATTTCCAACTCATTCATGCCCTATAAAGTCTGAAACACTCAACACATAGATCACGGCATCGAATGGAATAAAGGAGAATTAAAAATACATAATTAAAGTCTCTAGGAAGCAGTTTTCAAATATGTTATAAATTCAGGAAGGAATTATAATTTCATGCTAATTTAATGAATAAGTGGGTAAGGATCATGATAAAACCACACAATTAAACACAATATAAACCATAAAATAGTGGTTTATCAGTACCAGAGAGACGTCCTGTGGAAAAGTCTGATCGTGCAGAGGAGTAGCAGATGATGTTCTATCTTTTGATGACGTTCCACCTGACTTGAGTTGGGAAGACTTAGAACGTACTTTCCCTCGCTTTAGTAGTTTAGAGGGACTAGGTGAGTATAGAGTCTAGGCTAGCCTAGGTGCCAGCTTAGGGACCTCTTGAACAGGTCAGGACCTGGGATGTTATATGTATATATATGTATATAGTTATTATCTATCTATATCTAGGGGTGTTCTAACTAAAAGTCTATACTTAAATAAAAGTTGGATCACTGGATGTTGTTGACTGCTTGTGATGTATTTATGTGTGGTTGTTTATAACTGTTTTATCTGTTATCAGTTGTGAATTGATTATGAATAATTCTGTCTATTAATCCAAATATTTTAAAAAAAAAATATACCCCGCAAATTAACTACATTTTTAACAACGAATCAGGCTCATATGATAAATAATAGATAATAATTAGGAAGACAAATTGGTAGCGCTCAGTTTCCAGTATGATCTAGACATATTGAAAATTGGGTCGTTACACAGTTCTTAACCGAAGAAAATCCGCTTATCAATTTATAAGGGTTGTCACAAAATTAGAATGAAAATACTGGGAGTAGAAATCCCAGGTCGTCTCCCAACGAGTTGACAAAAGGGTGCTATTTTATTAGTCAGGAGTTTTTCGAGAATTTTGAGAGTTGGAGTACGGCAAAATAAATAATTTTAAATTAAAGCAATGAAAATTTAAAGAGAATTTATATAATCAAATAAAAAGCCTTGACCGGGGGAATGATTAAATGGAAGTTCTATCCTTGTTGGAATTTTCTCAAGTGTAGTATCAAGAGGTTGTTGTTTTTCACCAAGTTAACCCTTACTAAATAAAGGAAAGTCAAGTGATTGAGCTAACTCTTATTCACAAGTCCTAATCCTCTCCCTTGGGAAGGATTAGCGTTAGTACCTAGAGAGTTAGCCAACAACTTCCAATTTAACTAATCACTTGAGCATTCCAACTCAAGGGTCTCCTTTTAATCAACCCCCAAGTCAAGTTTGGAGTCTACTCCATTGACATGAATATAACGTTCACAGAAATATAAGAAGAAGACATGATAAATTAAATAAAATAAGAATTGAAAATTAATTAAAAGTAAAAAATCCTGGTCACGCGTACGCATCAGTCATGCGTACGCGTCGCTTGTCTTCTGCGCTAGTCACGCGTCCGCATCAGTTACGCGCACGCGTCGTTGTGCAAACTCCAATTCACGCGCACGCGTGAGCCATGCATGCGCATCGCTCCTCGCTGGTCATCTCCTTTATTTCTTGTGCTTCTTCCATTTTTGCAGGCTTCCTCTCCATCCTCCAAGCCATTCCTGACCTATAAAGCCTAAAAACACTTAACGCACAGATCACAGCATCAAATGGTATAAAAGGGGATTAAAAATATGCAATTTAAAGGCTTGGAAAGTGTAACACCCTAACTTTCAGCACGTCATGATCGTACCAAAAGCAAGGCATTGCTGACCTGCTTTCCTTATTTGCTATTTAATATTGAGCCTTTAATTCGACACCGTGTTTCAACTTTTAAGAAAATGCCGAAAAATATTATTTCTCATTAATCAAAATCATTCATCAAAGAACACACAGGTAATAATAATCATTAATTTTTAATAATGATAAATATTATACAAAAGAATTCAAAAGAAGCTCAGATGCAATTCCTATCCCTCTGTATAAAATAAAATCTTAAATAACAAAGGCGAGGGAATTCTATGAAAACAACTCAACACATAAACTTAACTTAAATAAAACTCATAATCGCCCGCAGTTTCACACCGAGTCCCTGAACCTGTGTCACTAAAAGGGTGGAAGATTTTGGAGTGAGAACAAACCACACGTTCTCAGTAGGGAATGGGAATGCCGTAAAAATAATGATTAACATGCAAATAATTAACTTTACTTAATAGAACTATTTTGTTAAACCTTTGGATATACTTTTTACTCTTACTTCATATAATCAATTACCTTTTCTTTTTTTTAACTTTTCGAACTAAAAACAAATCTCAATTCTCAATCACCTCAATACACCAACTAATAGCACAAGAAACAGATCAACACACAAACAAATCGCAAGAAGACAAACAGCAGAATCATAAAGAAACAAGAAAAGCGAACATAATCAAATGCAAATGTGTAAACAATATGATGCATGCCTGTTCCTAGCGCAGGCCATGAGCTCATGCGTCGGTTGTCTACCCGCAACCCGACGTTATTCAGAGTGAACCCCTAATATGGTCCCTTTACCGTGTCAATTAGACACCTTGGCATCACGGTTACCCATGTCAATTAAGCCTCATTATAATAACAGTTCAATGTATATCACAGTAAGGAACAGTGCTATCAATTAGGCGAACAGTCCTGCATTAGCAATCTCAGGCTATCCGTTAGGCGGGCACTTTTGCATTAGCAGTATGGCATAAAAGCCCAATTAAGCATACAATATGCTATCAGTTAGGCGGACATTTTCGCATTAGCAATCTTAGGCTATCAGTTAGGCGGGCACTTCCGCATTAGCACTCGGCACAAAGGCCCATTCAATATACTTCTCAACTTTTATTTCATTCCTTGTTCCTCATTTTTCTTTCTTCACTATATCTCTCAATATCATTGTCTTTAACTTTAACCTTTCTTAGGGGCAACTTACATTCCTTTTCATTTCCTATGTTTGTCTAATCCAAAACCATGTTGGTAAGGTAACTCTAGAAATCTTAATCTTTAATTTAAGTTAGGTTTTACTGAATTTGGATTAGAATTGAATTTTATACAAGCTTTAAAATTCTGCTGTTGCATTTACAAAAATTCGGAAAACGGACAGCAGCCATGTTTTCTATAAATTCCATAATAATTTCAATTCTAATCTGTTGCTTCTAAATTTTGGTGAGATTACAGTCAACATCCCTAAGTTTCAGAATCCACAAGTTTCAGGTTCATATCACTTCATTTGATTAATTAAATATCAATTTGAAGTGGAGCCCTGTTTTCATAAACCAGTTCAGTGTTTTCAGCAAACAACCGACCTTCCAAGTGACTTATCTAAGTCTATAAAATATATATGAAAATGAAATATGTACTCACTTAAAATAGACTGATAGATCTTTAAAATCCTTTTGAAATCAACTCAAAATTCTGTTCAAATTAAAAGTTATAGTGTCTAGAAGTTGGTACTGCAGAACCAGAAAACCAGAAAAATCTGCAGCAACCACTAAACTTCAAAAAATCATATCTTCCAAACCACTTGGCTAAATTCCCTGAAATTTTTATGGAATATTCAAGACACACTATAGTTGAAAGAAAAATAATTTCATCTAAAAATTAGGTCTGGACTACTCCCAAAAAGTCTTTCGTTCTGGTGCCAATTATGCAGATTTCTGCAGAAATTCTGCACAATGTATTTCCAACAATCTCACATACCAAATCCTATATTCAAGCCTATGATTCATCCAAAACCACATTTTCAACTTTCTTTTGACTAACCAAAGTTTCTCAAGAACTCTTAATTCAATATATCACAACCTAATCAAACAAACAGTTCAATAACAACCATCTGACATAAAAATTAGAACCAGAATTTCCAGTAATCCAGTCACAGTCACGATCTTAACTCAAAATCGTTCTTAAAAACCAAAATCAGCATTACCAAGCGTCTTTAAAGTCATCATTCAAACATATTTCAAATGAAGAACAAAACATGCTTTCACAATTACAAACACCCAATACATTTTCAATAAACTTTCACCCAACATACACGTTCTTTTAACAAAGATCTCAAACCACATAAAACCACCAAGAGACGCAACTAGTCACACATTTACTCTGCATCCAAAATCCATCATAGATCAAGCATTCATATATTTTCAATAATTCAGTAAACTTCTTAGGCATTCAAAGTTTAAAATATTTAATTTAATAAAATATCCCCTACCTTAGATAGTCAAAAACCACAAAATTAAGCGTGACTTCAACTTCGTTCCAACCCGCAGCAGCAGCAATAGCCTTAAATCAGATCAGCAACAACAGCGGCATCTTCTTCCGATAGTGACTCCACTTCCACTTAGCACACAGCAGCAAGGCTCCCTTCATTGATGGCTTGGACGGTAGAAACAACTCAGGGCGACGACGATGGACCTTCGGTGGTGGTGATAGCCCAGCAGCATGGTGACAGATCTACGGCGCGACACGGAAGTTCCTGCTTTGGGTTCCTCTTTGTGGGCTCCCTCTCTCACTTCGGGTTCTTCTCAGGCGATGGTTGTGGCTTCTATCGATCGGACTAGGGCACGACGGCGACGGCGACACCTCTCACGATGGTGGCAGCAGCGACGACGTCTCCCTCTTCTTGTGTGGTGGCTCGGCGTCTTGACGGCGGTGGTGGTGCACGACGGTGGCTGGTGACGGTGCGACACCCTCCCTCTCTCGGATCTCTTCTCGTGCTCTCTCCCCATTATCTGAATCTCTCATTTCTCAGCTCTATTCTTTGCAGTGTGTGTCATTGTTATTGAGTATGAGTGCATTGAGTGAGGGTTGGCGGTGGGTTAGTGAGTGGCGGTGAAGAAGGATGACAGGTGGTGTGGGAGTGAACGTGTAACATGGAGGGATGCACAGGTGGAGAGGAGGAGGGTTACGTGTGTGTGTGTGGTTTGGGTAAAAGGGATTAGGGTTAGTGAAATTAGGGTTTGGAATTGGAAATTTTTGATACTTTAGTAATTTTAATAAAATTAAAGGTAATAGAGTAATAATTTTAAATTAAATTTAATCAAATAATATTATTTATGAAAATATTATTTAATTATCAACTTACAATTTATTTTTCAAATAAAGACTCTAATTCAATAATTAGAGATAATCAATTAATTTTCTTTAAAATTATAAAATAATGTTCAAAATCTAATTATTCAAATTAGCACATATAAAATCCTCATTGTTTTTAAATCACTAAAGCTTTAAATCAATAGTTAAAAGTACTCAATTAATACAAAAATTTCTGAAAATATGCTTTCGAATAAATAAAATAAATCATAAATAATTTATTATTTAATTTTTAAAATCTGGGGTCTTACATCCTACCCTACTTATAAAAATTTTCGTCCTCGAAAATTGATATAAGATATAAAAGATTTGCATTAACCTCACTTTCAAAAACATAAAAAAAGAATCCAAAAAGTTTGGCAGGTTCAGTTTTGTTCAAATGTGAAAGAAATCATATCTTATGAATGACAAGATATGGTCAGAAGTAATTCAAAGCACTTCTTAAGAGGGAAGTTCGAAACAAAGAATTTTACTGCAAACAATCAAGGAAGAGTTGACATCAAACCATGTTGGAACGAATAAGAAGTATATGTTATATGTTGAAACGAAGTATCCCCTAAAATTTAACTTCTAACGTTCCTAAACCCCGTGATTTACATTTACTTATTACTTCTATTTCATCTATGATAACCCGTTAGTACTCTCATATACATAAATCAATAGTATTAAGTTGGCCAGACCTAATACCATGAGGTATGCAATGATAGACTAACAACATTAATCATCAGACAGTCATGCGTATCAAATCTAAATTCTTGTTATCAGAACAAGTCACTAAGCATGACAGACACTCATAATTTGCAATGAAGCATAGTCAGTCCATTCCCAAGGCTCTAACAGGAACGAACTGCTCTGATACCATAATGTAACATCTTAACTTTTAGCACGTCATGATCATACCAAAAGCAACGCATTACTGACCTATTTTCCTTATTTGCTATTTAATATTAAGCCTTTAATTCGATACCGCATTTCAATTTTTAAGAAAATGTCGGAAAATATTGTTTCTCATTAATCAAAATCATTCATCAAAGAACACACAGGTAATAATAATTACTTAATTATTAATAATGATAAATATTATACAAAAGAATTCAAAAGAAGCTCTGATACAATTCCTATCCCTCTGTATAAAATAAAATCTTAAATAACAAAAGGCAAGGGAATTCTATGAAAATAACTCAATACATAAACTTAACTTAAATAAAACTCATAATCGCCTGCAGCTTCACACTGAGTCCCCGAACCTGTGTCACTGAAAGGGTGGAAGATTTTGGGGTGAGAACAAACCACACGTTCTCAGTAGGGAATTGGAATGCCATAAAAATAATGATTAACATGCAAATAATTAACTTTACTTAATAGAACTATTTTGTTAAACCTTTCGATATATTTTTTACTCTTACTTCATATAATCAATTACCTTTTCTTTTTTTTAACTTTTCGAGATAAAAACAAATCTCAATTCTCAGTCAACTCAATACACCAACTAATAGCACAAGAAACAGATCAACACACAAACAAATTGTAAGAAGACAAACAGCAGAATCATAGAGAAACAAGAAAAGAAAATGGTGCATGAAATTGTGATCTCAATGGTGCCAACAACTTGGTACGCACAATTGTAATCTCAACTCTTTTTCACAATTCTGCACAACTAACCAGCAAGTGCACTGGGTCATCCAAGTAATAAACCTTACGTGAGTAAGGGTCGATCCCACAGAGATTGTTGGCTTGAAGCAAGCTATGGTCATCCTTGTAAATCTCAGTCAGGCGGATTCAAATGGTTAAGGGATTTTGATAATTAAAATATAAATAAAATAAGATAGAAATACTTATGTAATTCATTGGTGAAATTTCAGATAAGCGTATAAAGATGCTTTGTTCCTTCTGAATCTCTGCTTTCCTACTGCCTTCATCCAATCATTCATACACCTTTCCATGGCAAGCTGTATGTTGGGCATCACCGTTGTCAATGGCTACTTCCCATCCTCTCAGTGAAAATGGTCCAAATGTGCTGTCACCGCACGGCTAATCATCTGTCGGTTCTCGATCATGTTGGAATAGGATCCATTGATCCTTTTGCGTCTATCACTACGCCCAACACTCGCGAGTTTGAAGCTCGTCACAGTCATCCCATCCCAGATCCTACTCGGAATACCACAGACAAGGTTTATACTTTCCGGATCTCAAGAATGACCACCAATAATTCTAGCTTATACCACAAAGACTCTGATCTGAACCAGGAGCCCAAGAGATAAACGCTCAACCTATTGCAGATAGAACGGTAGTGGTTGTCAGGCACGCGTTCATAGGCGAGAATGATGATGAATGTCACGGATCATCACATTCATCAGGTTGAAGTATGAGTGAATATCTTGGAATAAGAATAAGCTTGAATTGAATAGAAAAACAATAGTACTTTGCATTAATTCATGAGGAACAGCAGAGCTCCACACCTTATTCTATGGGGTGTAGAAACTCCACCCTTGAAAAATACATACGTGAAAGTGGTCCAGGCATGGCCGAATGGGCAGCCCCCTAAACGTGATCTCTGAACATAAAATTATCCAAAAGATGAACTAAAGATTAATCACTAAAAGTTGTTTTTATACTAAACTAGTAGCTAGGGTTACAGAAAGTAAGTAAATGATGCAGAAATCCACTTCCAGGCCCACTTGGTGTGTGCATGGGCTGAGCATTGAGCTTTCATGTGTAGAGACTCTTTTTGGAGTTAAACACCAGGTTGTAGCCAGTTTCTGGCGTTTAACTTTGATTTGCAACCTGTTTCTGGCGTTTAACTCCAGAATAGGTGATGAGCGGATATTTTATACGCTTTTTGGGGATAATTTCATATAGTTTAGAGTATGTTTTAGTTAGTTTTTAGTCTATTTCTAGTAGTTTTTAGGAAAAATTCATATTTCTGGACTTTACTATGAGTTGTGTGTTTTTCTGTAATTTCAGGTATTTTTCTGGCTGAAATTGAAGGAGCTGAGCAAAAATCTGATTCAGGCAGAAAAAGGACTGCTGATGCTGTTGGATTCTGACCTCCCTGCACTCAAAGTGGATTTTCTGGAGCTACAGAACTCGAAATGGCATGCTTCCAATTGCGTTGGAAAGTAGACATCCATTTCTGGAGCTATAGAACTCGAAATGAAATGCTTCCAATGTATAATAGTCCATACTTTGCACACGGATAGATGACGTAAACTGGCGTTCAACGCCAGTTCTCTGCCCAATTCTGGCGTCCAGCGCCAGAAAAGGATAAAAAACTGGAGTTGAACGCCCAAACTGGCATAAAAACTGGCGTTCAACTCCACAAATGGCCTCTGCACGAAATCTCAGCCCCAACACACACCAAGTGGGCCCCAGCACACCAAGTGGGCCCCAGAAGTGGATCTCTGCATCATCCATCATAGTCCACTCATATTTTGTAACCCTAGGCTACTAGTTTAGTATTTAAATAACTTTTAGAGACTTATTCTGTATCTCATGACATTTCAGATCTAAACTTTGTATTCTCTGACGGCATGAGTCTCTAAACCCCATTGTTGGGGGTGAGGAGCTCTGCTGTGTCTCAATGAATTAATGCAAGTATTTCTGTTTTCCATTCAAACACGCTTGTTCCTATCTAAGATGTTCATTCGCGCTTAACTGTGATGAAGGTGATGATCCGTGACATTCATCACCTTCCTCAACCCATGAACGTGTGCCTGACAACCACCTCCGTTCTATATCCGATTGAATGAGTATCTCTTAGATTCTTTAATCAGAATCTCCGTGGTATAAGCTAGAACTGATGGCAGCATCCATGAGAATCCGGAAAGTCTAAACCTTGTCTGTGGTATTCCGAGTAGGATTCAAGGATTGAATGACTGTGACGAGCTTCAAACTCCTGAAGGCTGGGCGTTAGTGACAGATGCAAAAGGATAGTAAATCCTATTCCAACCAGATCGAGAACCAACCGGTGATTAGCCGTGCTGTGACAGAGCGCGTGAGCGTAGTTTTCACTGGAAGGATGGAAGGTAGCCATTGACAACGGTGATCCACCAACACACAGCTTGCCATAGGAGGACGTGCGTGCGTAAATCAGAAGACAGAGGAAAGCAGAGATTCAGAGGACAAAGCATCTCCAAAACTCCAACATATTCTCCATTACTACATAACAAGTAACTTTTAATTTATGCTCTACTGGTTATTCATAATTCAACTGATAAACATAATTGACTTCCTGACTAAGATTTACAAGATAACCATAGATTGCTTCAAACCAACAATCTCTGTGGGATTCGACCCTTACTCACGTAAGGTATTACTTGGACGACCCAGTGCACTTGCTGGTTAGTGGTACGAGTTGTGAAAAGTGTGATTCGCAATTTGTGCTACCAATAGGGCAGAAAGTTGGCGTTTGAACGCCAGTTTGTGTCGTCAAAACTCGGGCAAAGTATGGACTATTATATATTGCTGGAAAGCCCTGGATGTCTAATTTCCAACGCAATTGAGAGCGCGCCAATTGGGTTTCTGTAGCTCCAGAAAATCCATTTCGAGTGCAGGGAGGTCAGAATCCAACAGCATCTGCAGTCCTTCTTCAGCCTCTGAATCAGATTTTTGCTAAAGTCCCTCAATTTCAGCCAGAAATTACCTGAAATCATAGAAAAACACAAAAACTCATAGTAAAGTCCAGAAATGTGATTTTTATTTAAAAACTAATAAAAATATACTAAAAACTAACTAAATCATACTAAAAACTATGTAAAAACAATGCCAAAAAGCGTATAAATTATCCGCTCATCACAACACCAAACTTAAATTGTTGCTTGTCCCCAAGCAACTGAAAATCAAATAGGATAAAAAGAAGAGAATATACTATAAATTCCAAAATATTAGTGAAACTTAGCTCCAATTAGATGAGCGGGACTAGTAGCTTTTTGCCTCTGAACAGTTTTGGCATCTCACTTTATCCTTCGAAGTTCAGAATGATTGGCATCTATAAGAACTTAGAATTTAGATAGTGTTATTGATTTTCCTAGTTCAGTATGTTGATTCTTGAACACAGCTACTTTATGAGTCTTAGCCGTGGCCCTAAGCACTTTGTTTTCCCGTATTACCACCGGATACATAAATGCCACAGACACATAACTGGGTGAACCTTTTCAGATTGTGACTTAGCTTTGCTAAAGTCCCCAATTAGAGGTGTCCAGGGTTCTTAAGTATACTCCTTTTTTTTTTTGCTTTGGACCTCAACTTTAATTGCTCAGTCTCAAGCTTTTCACATGACACCTTCACGCCACAAGCATATGGTTAGGGACAGCTTGGTTTAGCCGCTTAGGCCAGAATTTTATTCCTTCGGGCCCTCCTATCCACTGATGCTCAAAGCCTTGGATCCTTTTTACCCTTGCCTTTTAGTTTAAAGGGTTATTGGCTTTTTTCTCTTGCCTTTTGGTTTAAAGAGCTTTTAGCTTTTTCTTCTTGCTTTTTCTTTTTCTTTCTCTTTTTTTTTCGCTCCCTTTTTTTTCTCCAAGCTTTTGTATTCACTGCTTTTTCTTGCTTCAAGAATAAATTTTATGATTTTTTAGATTATCAATAACATTTCTCCTTTTCATCATTCTTTCAAGAGCCAACAAATTTAACATTCATAAACAACAAATTCAAAAAAACATGCACTGTTCAAGCATTCATTTAGAAAACAAAAAGTGTTGCCACCACATCATAATAATTAAGCTAATCTCAAGAAAGAATTTGAAATTCATGTACTTCTTGTTCTTTTGCTTTTAGAACATTTTTCAGTTAAAGAAAGGTGGTGGATTCATAGGACATTCATAGCTTTTAAGGCATAGACACTAGACACTAATGATCATGTAATAAGACACAAACATAAATAAAAATAAAGCATAGAGAACGAAAACAGCAAAATTAAATAGACAAGGAGATTAAGGAACGAATCCACCTTAGTGAGGGTGGCGTCTTCTTCCACTTGAAGAACCAATGGTGTTCTTGAGCTCCTCTATGTCTCTTCCTTGCCTTTGTTGCTCCTCCCTCATAGCTCTTTGATCTTCTCTAATCTCATGGAGAATGATGGAGTTCTCTTGGTGCTCTATCCTTAGTTGTCCCATGTTGGAACTTAATTCTCCTAGGGAGGTGTTGATTTGCTCCCAATAGTTTTGTGGAGGAAAGTGCATCCCTTGAGGCATCTCAGGGATTTCATGATGAGGAATTTCATCATGCTCTTGTTGAGGTTCATGAGTGGGCTCTCTTGTTTGCTCCATCCTTTTCTTAGTGATGGGCTTGTCCTCATCAATGAGGGTATCTCCTTCTATGTCAATCCCAGCCGAATTGCAGAGGTGGCAAATGAGGTGAGGAAAGGCTAACCTTGCTAAAGTGGATGACTTGTCAGCCACCTTGTAGAGTTCTTAAGGTATAATCTCATGAACTTCCACTTCCTCCCCAATCATGATACGATGGATCATGATGGCCCGATCCACAGTTACTTCGGATCGGTTGCTAGTAGGATGATAGAGCGTTGGATGAACTCTAACCATCCTCTAGCTACGGGCTTAAGGTCCGGTTTTCTCAATTAAACCGGCTTGCCTCTTGAGTCAACTTTCCATTGAGCTCCTTCCACACATATGTCCGTGAGGACTTGGTCCAACCTTTGATCAAAGTTGACCCTTCTAGTGTAGGGGCGTGCATTCTCTTGCATCATTGGCAAGTTAGACGCCAACTTTATATTTTCCGGACTAAAATCTAAGTATTTCCCCCGAACCATTGTGAGCCAATTCTTCGGATTTGGGTTCATACTTTGATCATGGTTCCTAGTGATCCATGCGTTTGCATAGAACTCTTGAACCATTAAGATTCTGACTTGTTGAATAGGATTGGAGAGAACTTCCCATCCTCTTCTTCTAATCTCTTGTCGGATCTCCGGATATTTGCCCTTTTTGAGCTTAAAAGGGACCTCATGGATCACCTTTTTCTTGGCCACAACTTCATAGAAGTGGTCTTGATAGACCTTTGAGATGAATCTCTCTATCTCTCATGACTCAGAGGTGGAAGCAATTGCCTTCCCTTTCCTCTTTCTTGAGGTTTCTCTGGCCTTAGGTGCCATTAATGGTTATGGAAAAATAAAAAGCAATGCTTTTACCACACCAAACTTAAAATGTTTACTCGTCCTCGAGCAAAAGAAGAAAGAAAGTTGTAGAAGAAGAAGAAAATGGAGGAGATAGAGGGGAAGTGTGTATTCGGCCAAGGGGGAGAAGAAGTGCTTGTAATGTGGGAAAATGAGGTAGTGTTGAGGGGTTTATATAGGGGTGGAGGAAGGGTTAGGTTTCGTGTATTAGGGTTGGGTTTGGGAGGGAAATGATTTTTGAATTTGGATGTAGGTGGGGTTTTTGGGGAAGAGTGGATGGATGTGAGTGGTGAAGAGTATTTGGAGAAGAGGTATGGAGGTGATTGGTGAAGGGTATATGGGGAAGAGTGTTATGAAAGGGTGTGAAGAGGAGAGAAGAAAAGGTGGGGTAGGTGGGGATCTTGTGGGGTCCACAGATCCTGAGGGGTCAAGGACTTAACATCCCTGCTCCATTTAGGCGTGCAAAACGCCCTTAGAGTGCACTTATAGCGTTAAATGCCAGGTTGCTGCTTGTTTCTGGCATTTAACGCCAGCTTTTCTCCCATTCTTGGTGTTAAACACCAAGTAGATGCTCTGTTCTGGCATTAAACGCCAGTCTGGTGCCTATTTCTGGCGTTAAACGCCCAGAATGGTGCCAGACTGGGCGTTTAGCACCCATTCTGCTACTCTTACTGGCGTTTAAACGCCAGTAAGCTCTTCCTCCAGGGTGAGCTATTTTTAATGCTATTTTTCATTCTGTTTTTGATTTTTCAATTGTTTTTGTGACTTCACATGATCATCAACCTAAAGAAAACATAAAATAGCAATGGAAAATAAATAGATATAATTAAATAACATTGGGTTGCCTCCCAATAAGCGCTTCTTTAATGTCAATAGCTTGACAGTGATCTCTCATGGAGCCTCACAGATAATCAGAGCAGGGTTGGGGCCTCTCAACACCAAACTTAGAGTTTGGTTGTGGCCTCTCAACACCAAACTTAGAGTTTAGTTGTGTCCTCCCAACACCAAACTTAGAGTTTGAATGTGGGGGTTTTGTTTGACTCTGTATTGAGAGAAGCTTTTCATGCTTCCTCTCCATGGTTACAGAAGGAGAACCTTGAGTCTTAAATACAAGGTAGTCCTCATTCAACTGAAGGACCAACTCTCCTCTGTCAACATCAATCACAGCTTTTGCTGTGGCTAGGAAGGGTCTGCCAAGGATGATGGATTCATCCTCATCCTTCCCAATGTCTAGGATTATGAAATCAGCAGGGATGTAAAGGCCTTCAACCTTTACTAGCACGTCCTCTACTAGTCCATAAGCCTGTTTCATTGATTTGTCTACCATCTCTAGTGAGATTCTTGCAGCTTGTACCTCAAAGATTCCCAATTTCTCCATTACAGAGAGGGGCATGAGGTTTATCCCTGACCCTAGGTCACACAAAGCCTTCTCAAAGGTCATGGTGCCTATGGTACAAGGTATAAAGAATTTTCCGGGATCTGGTTTCTTCTGAGGTAATGTCTGCCTCAGTAATGCACTCAGTTCATTGGTGAACAAGGGGGGTTCATCCTCCTAAGTCTCGATACCAAATAACTTGGCATTCAGCTTCATGATTTCTCCTAGATATTTAGCAACTTTCTCTTCAGTGATGTCTTTATCCTCTTTAGAGGAAGAATATTCATCAGAGCTCATGAATGGCAGAAGGAAGTTCAGTGGAATCTCTATGGTCTCTGCATGAGCCTCAGATTCCTTTGGTTCCTCAAAGGGAAATTTCTTTCTGTCCAGAGGACGTCCGATGAGGCTTTTCTCACTGGGACTCACGTCCTCCTCACTCTTTCCAGGTTCGGCCATGTTGGTCATGGTTATGGCCTTGCACTCTCTCTTGGGATTTTCTTCTGTATTGCTTGGGAGAGTACTGGGAGGAGTTTCAGTAATCTTCTTACTCAGCTGACCCACCTGTGCCTCCAAATTTCTAATGGAGGACCTTGTTTCATTCATGAAACTTATTGTGGTCTTGGATAGATCAGAGACTATGGTTGCTAGGCCAGAATGGCTCTGTTCAGAATTCTCTGTCTATTGCTGAGAAGATGATGGAAATGGCTTGCTATTGCTAAACCTATTTTTTCCATCATTATTATTGAAGCCTTGTTGAGGCTTCTGTTGGTCCTTCCATGAGAAATTGAGATGATTTCTCCATGAAGGATTATAGGTGTTTCCATAGGGTTTTCCCATGTAATTCACCTCTACCATTGCAGGGTTCTCAGGATCATAAGCTTCTTCTTCAGAAGATGCTTCTTTAGTACTGTTGGATGCAGCTTGTAATCCATTCAGACTCTGAAAAATCATATTGACTTGCTGAGTCAATATTTTGTTCTGAGCCAATATGGCATTCAGAGTATCAATTTCAAGAACTTCCTTTTTCTGAGGCGTCCCATTGTTCACAGGATTTCTCTTAGAGGTGTACATGAACTGGTTATTTGTAACCATTTCAATGAGTTCCTGAGCTTCTACAGGGATTTTCATGTGAAGAGATCCTCCTGCAGAATGGTCCAATGACATTTTCGACAACTCAGACAGACCATCATAGAATATACTTATGATGCTCCATTCTGGAAGCATGTCAGTAGGACACCTTTTGATCATTTGCTTATATCTTTCCCAAGCTTCATAGAGGGATTCTCCTTCCTTCTGTCTGAAGGTTTGGATTTCTACTCTAAGCTTGCTCATCTTTTGAGGTGTAAAGAATTTGGCCAAGAAAGCACTGACCAGCTTATCCCAAGAGTTCAGGCTATCCTTAGGTTGTGAATACAACCATGTTCTAACTCTGTCTCTTACAGCAAAAGGGAAAAGCATAAGCCTATAGACCTCGGGATCAACTCCATTGGTCTTGACAGTGTCACAGATTTGCAAGAATTCAGCTAAAAACCGATAAGGATCTTCCATAGGAAGTCCATGAAACTTGCAGTTCTGCTGCATTACAGAAACCAATTGAGGCTTAAGCTCAAAATTGTTTGCTCCAATTGCAGGAAGTGAGATACTTCTTCCATAGAAGTTAGAAGAGGGTGCAATAAAGTCACCAAGCATCTTCCTTGCATCTCCACCATTGTTATTAGGTTCGGCCGTGTCTCCCTCTTTTTCGAAAATATCTGTCAGGTTTTCTCTAGAGAGTTGTGCTTTAACTTCCCTTAGCTTCCTCTTCAGACTCCTTTCAGGTTCAGGATCAGCTTCAACAAGAATATTCTTATCCTTGTTCCTGCTCATATGAAAAAGAGGAGAACAGAAAAGAAAATATGGAATCCTCTATGTCACAGTATAGAGATTCCTTATGTGAGTTTAAGAAGAGAAGAATAGAAGAAGGAGAAGAGAAAAATTCGAACACAGAGAAGAAGATGGGGTTCAAATTTTGGGTGGGAGAGAAGTGTTAGTAGATAAATAAATAGAAGGAGATGTGAGAGGGAGGAGAGAATTCAAATTTAATTTAAAATAAAAGGAAAATATTTTTGTTTTTATTTCAAATATTAGTTAGAATTCGAAAATTAATAGGAGGAATAAAATTAAAATTAAAATTTGAAACAATTAGTTAATTAAAAGGAATTTTTAAAAAGTGGGTAGGAGTTTTTGAAAATTTGAAAGAGAAAATTAGTTAGGTGGTTTTGAAAAAGATATGATTGAAATAGAAAACTTTTAAAATCAAACTGAAAAGTTAAGTAGTTAATTGAAAAAGATTTGAAAATTAAATTTTGAAAAGATGAGAAGTTAGAAAAGATTTTGAAATTGATTTTGAAAAAGATATGATTGAAATTTAATTTGAAAAGGAATTTGAAAAAGAAACTTAAAAAGATTTGGTTTTTGAAATTAAAGACAATTACTTGACTAACAAGAAACAAAAAGATATGATTCTAAAATTTAAAGATTGAACCTTTCTTAATAGGCAAGTAACAAACTTTAAAAATTTTTGAATCAATCACATTAATTGTTAGTAAAGATTTTGAAATTATGAATGAAATTAAGAAAAATATTTTGAAAATCATTTTTAAAAGTTTTCGAAAATATAAGAAAATGAGAAAGATTTTATTTTTGAAAAGGTTTAGAAAAGATAAGATTTTTAAATTGAAAATTTGATTTGACTCATAAGAAACAACTAGATCTTAAAAATTTTTGAAAAAGTCAACTCAAATATTCGAATTTTATGAGAAGAAAAAGGGAAAGATATTTTTTTTATTTTTGAATTTTTAATGATGAAAGAGAAAAACAATGAAAAGACTCAAAACATGAGAATCATGAATCAAAACACACAATGCATGCAAGAACACTTTGAATGTCAAGATGAACACCAAGAACACTTTGATGATCAAGATGAACATCAAGAACTTTTTTTTAAGAAAAGACACACATGCAAGACACCAAACTTAGAAATTTTTAATGTTGAGACACTAACAAATTAAAAATGCATATGAAAAACAACAACAAATGCAAAACAATAAAATCACAAGATTAAACAAAGACAATCATCAAGAACAACTTGAAGATCGTGAAGAACGCATGAGTTTTCGAAAATTTTAAGAAAAATTAAAAAGATGCAATTGACACCAAACTTAGAATTTGACACTAGACTCAAACAAGAAACACAAAATATTTTTGGTTTTATGATTTTATTAAATTTTTTTGTATTTTTTGAAAAATAATTAGGAAAAGCAAAATAAAGAAATTCAAAATTTCTAATAAGAATTCCAGGAATCATGCAATGTTAGTCTAAAACTCCAGTCCAGGAATTAGACATGGCTTACTAGCCAGCCAAGCTTTCAGTGAAAGCTCCGGTCCAAAACACTAGACATGGCCAATGGCCAGCCAAGCTTTAGCATACAAATCAGGCATACAACAGCTGAATTGATGAGAATCAAAAAGCTCTTGTGATGATGAGTTGAAACCTCGGTCCAAAAGATTAGACATGGCTTCACAGCCAGCCAGACTTCAACAGATCATCATGAAACTCTAGAATTCATTCTTAAAAATTCTGAAGTCATAGAATAATTTATTTTTTTTGAAAAATTTTTTCGAAAATAAAAATAAAAACAAGAAGCTTAAAATTAAAATAAAATTACCTAATCCGAGCAACAAGATGAACCGTCAGTTGTCCAAACTCGAACAATCCCCGGCAACGGCGCCAAAAACTTGGTGCACAAAGTTGTGATATCAATGGCGCCAACAACTTGGAACGCACAATTGTAATCTCAACTCTTTTTCACAACTCCGCACAACTAACCAGCAAGTGCACTGGGTCGTCCAAGTAATAAACCTTACGTGAGTAAGGGTCGATCCCACGGAGATTGTTGGCTTGAAGCAAGCTATGGTCATCCTTGTAAATCTCAGTCAGGCAGATTCAAATGGTTATGGGATTTTGATAATTAAAATATAAATAAAATAAGATAGAAATACTTATGTAATTCATTGGTGAAATTTTTGATAAGCGTATGAAGATGCTTTGTTCCTTCTGAATCTCTGCTTTCCTACTGCCTTCATCCAATCATTCATACTCCTTTCCATGGCAAGCTGTATCTTGGGCATCACCGTTGTCAATGGCTACTTCCCGTCCTCTCAGTGAAAATGGTCCAAATGCGCTGTCACCGCACGGCTAATCATCTGTCGATTCTCGATCATGTTGGAATAGGATACATTGATCCTTTTGGGTCTGTCACTACGCCCAACACTCGCGAGTTTGAAGCTCGTCACAGTCATCCCATCCCAGATCCTACTCGGAATACCACAGACAAGGTTTAGACTTTCCAGATCTCAAGAATGACCGCCAATAATTCTAGCTTATACCACGAAGACTCTGATCTGAACCAGGAGCCCAAGAGATAAATGCTCAAGCTATTGCAGATAGAACGGAAGTGGTTGTCAGGCACGCGTTCATAGGCGAGAATGATGATGAGTGTCACGGATCATCACATTCATCAGGTTGAAGTACGAGTGAATGATGCAGAAATCAACTTCCGGGCCCACTTGGTGTGTGCATGGGCTGAGCATTGAGCTTTCATGTGTAGAGACTCTTTTTGGAGTTAAACGCCAGGTTGTAGCCTGTTTCTGGCATTTAACTCTGATTTGCAACCTGTTTCTGGCGTTTAACTCCAGAATAGGGCAGGAAGTTGGCGTTTGAACGCCAGTTTGCGTCATCAAAACTCGGGCAAAGTATGGACTATTATATATTTCTGGAAAGCGCTGGATGTCTACTTTGCAACGCAATTGAGAGCGTGCCAATTGGATTTCTGTAGCTCCAGAAAATCCATTTTGAGTGCAGGGAGGTCAGAATCCAACAGCATCTGCAGTCCTTCTTCAACCTCTGAATCAGATTTTTGCTAAAGTCCCTCAATTTCAGCCAGAAATTACCTGAAGTCATAGAAAAACACACAAACTCATAGTAAAGTCCAGAAATGTGATTTTTATTTAAAAACCAATAAAAATATACTAAAAACTAACTAATTCATACTAAAAACTATGTAAAAATAATGCCAAAAAGTGTATCAATTATCCGCTCATCAGCAAACACAATCAAATGTAAATGTGCAAATAATATGATGCATGCCTGTTCCTAGGGCAGGCCATGAGCTCATGCGTCGGTTGTCTACCCGCAACCCGACGTTACTCGGAGTGAACCCTGAATATGGTCCCTTTACCGTGTCAATTAGACACCATGGCATCACGGTTACCCGTGTCAATTAGGACTCATTATAATAACAGTTCAATGTGTATCACAGTAACGAATAGTACTATAAATTAGGCGAACAGTCCCGCATTAGAATTCTCAGGCTATCCGTTAGGCAGGCACTTTCGCATTAGCAGTTTGGCACAAAAGCCCAATTAAACATACAATATACTATCAGTTAGGCGGACATTCCCGCATTAGCAATCTTAGGCTATCAGTTAGGCGTGCACTTCTGCATTAGCACTCGGCACAAAGGCCCATTCAATATACTTCTCAACTTTTATTTCATTCCTTGTTCCTCATTTTTCTTTCTTCACTATATCTCTCAATATCATTGTCTTTAACTTTAACCTTTCTTAGGGGCAACTTACATTCCTTTTCATTTCCTAAGTCCGTCTAATCCAAAACCATATTGGTAAGGTAACTCTAGAGACATTAATCTTTAATTTAAGTTAGATTTTACTAAATTTCTATTAGAATTGAATTTTATAAAAGCTTTAAAATTCTGCTGTTGCATTTACAAAAATTCGGAAAATGGACAGCAGCCATGTTTTCTATAAATTCTATAATAATTTCAATTCTAATCCGTTGCTTCTAAATTTTGGTGAGATTACAGTAAACATCCCTAAGTTTTAGAATCCACAATTTTTAAGTTCATATCACTTCATTTGATTAATAAAATATCAATTGGAAGTGGAGCCCTGTTTTCATAAACCAGTTCAGAGTTTCCAGCAAACAACCGATCTTCCAAGTGACTTATCTAAGTCTACAAAATAGATATGAACATGAAACTTGTACTAACTTAAAATAGACTGATAGATCTTTAAAATAATTTGAAAATCAACTAAAAATTCTGTTTAAATTAAAAGTTATAGCGTCTGGAATTCGGTACTGCAGAACCTGAAAACCAGAAAAATCTGCAGCAACCACTAAACTTCAAAAAATCATATCTTCCAAACCACTTGGCCAAATTCCCTGAAATTTTTATGAAATATTCAAGACACACTAAAGTTTTATAGAAAAATAATTTGATCTAAAAATTAGGTCTGGACTGCTCCCAAAAAGTCATTCGTTCTGCTGCCAATTATGCAGATTTCTCCAGAAATTCTGTACAATGTATTTCCAACAATCTCACATACCAAATCCTATATTCAAGCCTATGTTTCATCTAAAACCACATTTCTAACTTTCTTTTAACTAACCAAAGTTGCCCAATAAATCTTAATTCAATATATCACAACCTAATCAAACAAACAGTTCAATAACCACCATCTGACATAAAAATTAGAACCAGAATTTCCAGCAATCCAGTCACAATCACGATCTTAACTCAAAATCGTTCTTAAAAACCAAAATCAGTATTACCAAGCGTCTTTAAAGTCATCATTCAAACATATTTCAAACGAAGAACAAAACATGCTTTCACAATTACAAACACCAAATACATTTTTAGTAAACTTTCACCCAACATACAAGTTCTTTTAACAAAGATCTCAAACCACATAAAACCACCAAGAGACGCAACTAGTCACACATTTACTCTGCATCCAAAATCCATCATAGATCAAGAATTCATATATTTGCAATAATTCAGTAAACTTCTTAGGAATTCAAAGTTTAAAATATTTAATTTAATAAAATATCCCCTACCTTAGATAGTCGAAAACCACAAAATTAAGCGTGACTTCAACTTCGTTCCAACCCGCAGCAGTAGCAATAGCCTTAAATCAGATCAGCAACAGCAGCGGCATCTTCTTCCGATAGTGGCTCCTCTTCCACTTAGCACACAGCAGCAAGGCTCCCTTCATTGATGGCTTGGACGACAGAAACAACTCAGGGCGATGACGATGGACCTTCGGTGGTAGCGACAGCCCAGCAGCACGGTGACAAATCTACGGTGCAACACGAAAGTTCCTGCTTCGGGTTCCTCTTTGCGCACTCCCTCTCTCACTTCGGGTTCTGCTCAGATGACGGTTGTGGCTTCTATCGACGGCACTAGGGCACGACGGCAACGGCGACACCTCTCACGACGATGGCAGCAGCGACGACGTCTCCCTCTTCTTGCGACGGTGGCTGGTATCGGCACGGCACCCTCTCTCTCTCGGATCTCTTCTCGTGCTCTTTTCCCATTCTCTGAATCTCTCATTTCTCAGCTCTATTCTTTTCTCTGTGTGTCATTGTTATTGAGTGTGAGTTCATTGAGTGAGGGTTGGCAGTGGGTTAATGAGTGGCGGTGAAGAAGGATGACAGGTGGTGAGGGAGTCTGTAACATGGAGGGATGCATAGGTGTAGAGGAGGAGGGTTACGTGTGTGTGTGTGGGTTGGAAGAAGGGATTAGGGTTAGTGAAATTAGGGTTTGGAATTGGGAATTTTGGATACTTTAATAATTTTAATAAAATTAAAGGTAATAGAGTAATAATTTGAACTCAAATTTAATCAAATAATAATATCTATGCAAATACTATTTAATTATCAACTTACAATTTATTTTTCGAATAAAGACTCTAATTCAATAATTAGAGATAATCAAATTAATTTTCTTTAAAATTATAAAATAAAGTTCAAAATCTAATTATTCAAATTAGTGCATATAAAATCCTCATTGTTTTTAAATCACTAAAGCTTTAAATCAACAGTTAAAAGTACTCAATTAATACAAAAATTTCTGAAAATATGCTTTCGAATAAATAAAATAAATCATAAATAATTTATTATTTAATTTTCAAAATCTGGGGTCTTACAGGAAGCGATTTTTCAATTATAGAACAAAACTAGGAAGAAATTGTAACATCATGCAAATTGTATGAATAAGTGTGCAAAGGCTTGATAAAAAATCACTCAAATCAGCACAAGATAAACCATAAAATAGTGGTTTATCAGCGCGCGTCGCACCTTGTTTTTCATTTCTTACTTCTTTCTCCTCTCCTTTCTCCTTTTTTCCTCCTCTTTTCTTACTTTCTTCTCTTTCATTTCTTTAACTTCTCATTGATAAACCACTATTTTATGGTTTATCTTGTGCTCAATTGAGTGGATTTTATCAACTCTTTACCCACTTATTCATACTATTTGCATGGTTTTACATTTGCCTTCCTAATTATGTGCTTTGATTGAAAACATGTTTCTTTGGACTTATATTTGCTAATATTAATCCTCTCTTATTACCATTAGACACCTTGATATGTGTGTTAAGTGTTTTCAGATATTATAGGGCAGGAATGGCTCAGACGATGGAAAGGAAGCATGCAAAAGTGGAAGGAATACAATAAGTTGGAGAAATTGCTAAGCTATCCAGCCTGACCTCTTCGCACTCAAACGGCTATAACTTTAGCTACAGAGGTCCAAATGACACGGTTCCAGTTGCATTGGAAAGCTAACGTCTGGGGCTTCAATTTAAAATATAATTTACAATAGTTTCCCCGACGCCAGGCAATGCGAACGCGTGGATAACGCGGACGCGTGACCTGGCCAACACCTAATCCGCGCGGCCGCATGGACGACGCGGCCGCATCACCTTTCTGCGATATGAACGTAACAGAAATCGCAGGAGGCGATTTCTGGACTGCTTTTGACCCAGTTTTCAACCCAGTACACATAGATTAGAGGCTATAAAGTGGGGGAATACATCCATTCATAGGGGAGCTCACCAATTTTCACTTTCCATGATTTAGATTTAGTTTAAGAGAGGTTCTCTCCTCTCCCTCTTAGGATTAGGATTAGGATTTAGGACTTCTCTTAGTTTGTAAGAGTGACTCTCGATCCAGGTTTAATATTTACTTCAATGCTTTTATTCGTACCTATAAATGTTGCCAACTTGACTTATGAAACCTTTCCATGTTATGATTTGAATTAATGATTATTTGAGGTATTTCAGTTATTGATTGCTTTCTCCTTAATTTGTGTTACCATTGCTTTCTATCTAAGGATATTTTTATTCCAACAATTTTACCTTTTCCCTTTTGGTCTTGGTTAAGAAATCAGTAACTCAACATTATTAAACTCAGCATAATTGATAATCGTTATCCTGCTAATTGAACTGAACTTCAATAATCCCAAATTTTTCTTAGGAAATAAATAGGATTCGAAGGTCAAACTAAGTAAAGGTTAAATAAGTGGAATTTAGATTCAACTTTCATTATTGTTGAGAGAGATAACTAAGTTGGACTTTCAATTTCTCTTATCTTGCCAGAAGTTTACTTTAGAGTATTTATTTACTTTAAGTGCCATCTACTTCACTTGTCATTTAAATCACTTGCCTCTCACCTTCTAAACCCCGATTACAACCTTTATAGCCAATAATAGGAACATACTTCCTTGCAGTTCCTTGAGAAGACGACCCGAGGTTTAAATACTCGGTTATCAATTTTAAGGGGTTTGTTACTTGTGACAACCACAACTTTTGTAAGAAAGGTTGATTGCTTGGTTTAGTAACTATAACTACAACGAGAGTTTCTATAACCTCTAAACCATCAATCCTCAGTTCTTCAAAATGGCGCCGTTGCCGGGGAACTGCTAACGTGTGCCTTATTATTGGTTATTGTAAATATTTTTCTTTTGCTTGTTCCTCTATTTTTTTTCTTCTTTTTCATCTTTATTTGCTACCATGAACTCTCACCCCTCTCGCTTTGAGTTTGGTTCTAACTTTGTTGAAGGAAATAGAAGTTACAGCAGGAATGTGCATCAAGGTCAGACCAATCAAGGATGGATGGAGCCAAGAGGATCTAATCAACCCTTCAGGCAGCAACACCCTCCGAGATATCCTGGACAAAGACCATTCTACAGTGCATACCCAGCTGAAGGATATGGTGGACAACCTTGTAACTACACACAAGCCCCACCCCCTGCATATAAACCATCCTTTCAACATAACCTAGAACCACCACACTCACGAGCTTCTCTTCACCATTCGCCACCATATGATCCTTCCTTACCCCAGTACCAATCCAATCACTCCCAATCACCACCACTTTCCTATGTATCATGCCCAAGTCCGGCAACCCGAGAAGCAGAGATTCGCCTAAAGGAAACAATAAATAAATTTCAAACAACCATTCGACAACTGGAGCAAGTAGTAATTTAATGGGTTTCTAGACGCTCAAATACACAAGGATCAGCCACAGCCCCATGTGAATAGTCTAACGAAGAGCGTAGCATAAAGGAAATACCAGAAACTCCAGTGGATAAGACAGAGAACGAATTCGTACTAGAACAAGTAGAAGAAGCTGTCATTGATCAAGAAGAAGAGTTGGTTGAAGATCTAGGAGATGCTGAACCTCCATGGGAATCCAGAACTGAGGAGAACTCCGTCAAGGACGCTACAGTTGATGCTAAGGAGGATTTGTACAATCTCCAAGGCAAGTTGTTTATGAAGAATCAGACGGAATAACCCAGGACACAAATTCCCTTGATGATGATAGTCACAAGTCAAATTCTCTTAGTAATGAACTTGCATCCACAAGTGAATTCTCTGAGATCGAAGAATCTTCCCCAAATGAATATGAAGATGATGTGGAGGTAGATTTCTCTCAACCTCCAATCTGTGACTCAAGTGATGAGGAAGACATAGAAGACTTTGACCAGGGTGATACTACATTTGAAGACTCTTACAAGGAAGTGGAGAAATTCACAGAAGAACCCAAGGGAGTAGAACTTGCAGAACCACCAGAAACACCTATCCCAAGGCCATTACCACCTAATAGAAGCTTCAAGTGGGTACAATCCTTAACCTATAACTTTGCTTATTCACTTGAATATGGTTTGCTTGAAACAGATGGCCAACTTAGAGCTCTTTGCGGCTTTAAGAGTAAGAGGGAAATGGCTCGTACTCAGAGTTGGTGCACAAGGTTCAATAAGGTTCCATGCTTCACCTCGAAGTACATAGATTGGTATCATACTCAATTGCATGGATCACGGAGAACGTTTGGTCACCATGGTGAGATTTTACTTTTTAAACCGCCCGGATGGAAACATATAGATCAAGACGGAGGCGAATTTAAAAGCAAGGCTTGGGATCCTGGAGTTTATTCTGACATTCGTCACCCCGGGAGTCTGAAAATTTATCTGAAGCTGCTCAGAAGCTTTACATGTCTAGTATGGGACCCCGGAGGCTGTTGGCATTCCAAGCACTGGTGGAGATTTTTGGACGAATTTAAACATAAGGGCCGCCATAGCAGGAAGCTCCTACAATGTCCAACTTAAGTACTTAAACTAAAAGTGCTAGGTGGGAGACAACCCACCATGGTATGGTCGCTTCTTTTTTAATTTATTTCTTGTTAATTGCTTTCATTTTTATTTCCTTTTCATTTTACTTCATTGAACCTGGAATCATGCATAGCATTCATGTTAATCATTGTATTCTGCATTTATCATACACATAAAAAAAAAAATGCCACGCGACGCGACTGCATCAGCGACGCGTCCGCGTCGCAAGGAGAGGGGAGAGGGGAGAAAATAAAAACAAACATAGAGTCACGCTGGAGCGTGGCTGGAGGCGTGCCAATGGCACAAATCGTCCCACGCGACTGCGTCGCTGACGCGACTGCGTGCCCCACGCGGGCGCGTGACCAGGATTTCGACGTAATAATGGTGCACAGCCGAAAGTTGTGCTAGAGTGGTGCTGGACTGGCGCTGGACGCGCAGTCCATCTCACGCGACCGCATGCCCCACGCGGCCGCGTCACATCCTACTAAGTGGCCACTCACGCGATCGCATGCCCCATGCGATCGCGTCACCCAGATTTTTGGCAACATGCAATTTAAACAGAGAGTTGTGCGAGCGCGAGGCTGCCCTCGCGCCAGCAGCATAAAATGGGTCACGTGACCGCTTGACCGACGCGACCGCGTCAATCAGTTTAAGCGCAAGTCGCGCGACCGCGTGCCCCACGCGATCTCGTCGATTACGCCGCACAGCTTATCCTAATTTGCCAAATATCTTATCTTTTCTTCCCCAATCCTAATTTCTTCTATCTTTTCTTCTTTCTTCTTTCTTTCTTACTCTTCTCATTCCTCTTATCTTTTATTTTATTTTATTTATTTGCATACTTTCATTCATTGCATTTTAATTTTGTGCATATTTTTATTTTCTTTTCTAAAATTATTGGTGTTCAAATGTTCTTATTCAACTGTTATATCTTTTCTGGTATTATCTTGGTGCTTAGTGACTTGTTTACACTGTTGGGTAATATTATTTAAATCAATGCTATTCTTTTATGATATTTGAATTCCTTCTTGCATTGACATGAACTTATATTGATATTTTACCCACACTCCTTCCCTTGGTTGCATATTCTGCACCACTGGTATGCCATGGCTTCTATTGTTTTCTCACGTACATGTTGAAGCTTTCATGTAAATGAGACCCTTTTCATTTGGCATTAACCCAACCATACTTCATTTATTTTCTTATCTCTATTACTGGGTTACTTTTTCTTCCCTTTTCTTTCAGGATGGCCACCCGGAAGGGAACCGGAAGGCGTTTGCATGAGAAAACAGACAAGTCCATCTGCACAATCCTTGGAAAAAAGCATCAGTTGGAGCAACCCGTCCACCTGCACATCTCAGCATGCACCGAGGACGGTGCAATCTTTAAGTGTGGGGAGGTCGATACCGATCTCCATGGGTTAGTTACTCCTCTATCTCAACACCAATGATTTATTTTCCTTATTCATTGTTGCATTTGCATGTTTGATTGCATATTTGTTTAATTTTTTGCATATTTTACCACTTGGTTAAAGTAATAAAATTCTTTTAAGACCCTATCTTTGAAAAAAATTTCACTAATTTAAATTGAAAAAAAAAAATTTTTATGTTAAAACTTGTTTGAAGTTGTATTTGGAACATGGTTTTTGAGCCAAAGAACACACAACCTGTGAGATTTGAGCTTATTTATATGGTTACATTATTTAACCATAAATATTTTATTCCTGTGTGTTTCCTTCTCTATGATTGTAATATATTTTTTTGTTCCATTCTATATGTCCAATATTTAGTGTATTTACATGCTTGCATATGATTGAGGCCATTGTTTGATTTTAGCTCACTTATCCCAAAATTAGCCTACCTTTTACATCACCCTTGTTAGCCCCCTTGAGCTTTTAAATCCCTTCTGTTTTATAACCACATTACTAGCCTTAAGCAGAAAAATAAAATAAGAATCCCAAGTTGAATCCTTGGTTAGCTTAAGATAGATATTGTGTAAAATTTAACTGTGGAAAATTTTATGGGAACATGGGATGATATGAAAAAGTAGGGAATTAAATTGAATAAGTTATTTGAAAATTTGGGAAGTATGCTCATGTGAAATCAAAATAATTAAATTACCATGTGCATTGAAGAAAAATATATTAAGTAATTAAATAAGGGGATACAAAAAAAAAAGAGAAGAAAAGAAAAATGAAGAAAAAAAAACCGCAAATGCAAAATAAAAAAATCAATGCACATGGGACAAAATTCAAAAAATAAGTTTGATACATGAGCATGTAATACAGAAGTGGGAAAAAATTTTGGGTAGCTAGGTAAAATATTTTTAAATTATATAAAGTATGTATATGTTAGGTGAGATCTTAGACTAATCAAGGATTCACTTTGTTAGCTCACTTAGCCTTATATATATATACCCTCACCCTTACCTTAGCCCCATTACAACCTTGAAAAGACCTCATGATGTTTGCATTGGTACATTAAATTTTTGTTGATTGGTTAGATGAAGAACAAGGTTTAGAAAGCATGACTAGAGAAGAGTAGAGTGAATTACCCTATACACTTGAGAGATTAGAGTGATATGCACTTCCAGTGAGGGTTCAACGCTTAAATTCTATGTTCCCTGCTTTCATGAGCTGTCTTCTTACAAGTTCACTTGCTTTTTATTGTATGATTTGAATTAGTGGAGATTGGTTTGTATTTGTCTTGGAGAACTTATTTACTCTTAACCAAGTAAGTAAAAGCATTTAGCATGTAGTTGCATTCATAGGTTGCATTTCATACCATTCCTCTCATCTTTATAGCTTCTCTTGAGCTTAGCATGAGGACATGCTAGTGTTTAAGTGTGGGGAGGTTGATAAACCACTATTTTATGGTTTATCTTGTGCTCAATTGAGTGGATTTTATCAACTCTTTACCCACTTATTCATACTATTTGCATGGTTTTACATTTGCCTTCCTAATTATGTGCTTTGATTGAAAACATGTTTCTTTGGACTTATATTTGCTAATATTAATCCTCTCTTAATTACCATTAGATGCCTTGATATGTGTGTTAAGTATTTTCAGAGATTATAGGGCAGGAATGGCTCAGAGGATAGAAAGGAAGCATGCAAAAGTGGAAGGAATAACATAAGTTGGAGAAATTGCTAAGCTGTCCAGCCTGACCTCTTCTCACTCAAACGGCTATAACTTTAGCTACAGAGATCCAAATGATGCGATTGCAATTGTGTTGGAAAGCTAACGTCCGGGGCTTCGATTTGATATATAATTTGTCATAGTTTCCCCGACGTCAGGTGACGCGAACGCGTGGGTCACGCGGACGCGTGACCTGGCCAACACCCAATCCGCGCGGCCGCATGGACGACGCGGCCGCGTCACCTTTCCGCGATCTGAACGTCACCTTTCAGCCCAGAACACACAGATTAGAGGCTATAAAGTGGGGGAATACATCCATTCATTGGGGAGCTCGCCAATTTTCACTTTCCATGATTTAGATTTAGTTTGAGAGAGGTTCTCTCCTCTCTCTCTTAGGATTAGGATTAGGATTTAGGACTTCTCTTAGTTTGTAAGAGTGACTCTCGATCCAGGTTTAATATTTACTTCAATGCTTTTATTCGTACCTATAAATGTTGCCAACTTGACTTATGAAACCTTTCCATGTTATGATTTGAATTAATGATTATTTGAGGTATTTCAGTTATTGATTGCTTTCTCCTTAATTTGTGTTACCATTGCTTTCTATCTAAGGATATTTTTTTCCAACAATTTTAGTTTTTCCCTTTTGGTCTTGGTTAAGAAATCAGTAACTCAACATTATTAAACTCAGCATAATTGATAATCGTTATCCTGCTAATTGAACTGAACTTTAATAATCCCTACTTTTTCTTAGGAAATAAATAGGATTCAAAGGTCAAACTAATTAGTCCCTTGACTTTCCTTTACTTTAGTAAAGGTTAACTAAGTGGAATTTAGATTCAACTTTCATTATTGTTGAGAGAGATAACTAAGTTGGACTTCCAATTTCTCTTAACTTGCCAGAAGTTTACTTTAGAGTATTTATTTACTTTAAGTGCCATCTACTTCACTTGTCATTTAAATCACTTGCCTCTCACCTTCTAAACCCCAATTACAACCTTTATAGCCAATAATAAGAACATACTTCCTTGCAGTTCCTTGAGAAGACGACCCGAGGTTTAAATACTCGATTATCAATTTTAAGGGGTTTGTTACTTGTGACAACCACAACTTTTGTAAGAAAGGTTGATTGCTTGGTTTAGTAACTATACTTACAACGAGAGTTTCTATAACCTCTAAACCATCAATCCTCAGTTCTTCACTCATCCTTATTCTCATTCATTCTATTTTCCTTATTGCATTTGCATACTTCCACTCATTGCATTTTAATTTTGTGCATGTTTTCATTTTCTTTTCTAAATTTGATACTTTTTCTTCTGTGCTGAATTTTCTTGCTCAACTGTGGAATATTTTTTGCATTATTCTGGTGCTTCATGACTTGTTTTATTCTGATTGGGTGATATTATTTATTTGTCAATGCCAATCTTTTATGATACCTATTTTCCTTTTGCATTGACATGAATTTATATTGTCTTTCATTACCCACTATCTGTTCTCTATTGTTGCAATTTTTGCGCTATTGATATGCCATTTGATTTTATTTTTTTCTCACTTACTTGTTGTAGCTACCATGTAATTGAGACCCTCATTATTTGGTATTAACGCAACCATATTTTATTTGTTTTCTATCTTTGTTTTTGGGTTACTTTTCTTCACTTTTCTCTTCTTTCAGGATGGCCACCATGAAGGGAACTGGAAGACGTTTCAATAGGGCAACAGACAAGTCCATCTGCACAATCTTTGGAGAAAAGCATCAGTTGTAGCAGCCCGTCCACTTGCACATCTTAGCATGCACCAAGGACGGTGCAATTTTAAGTATGGGGAGGTCGATACCGACTTCCGTGGGTTAGTTATTTCTTATTTCAACACCAATGTTTAATTTTCCTTGTTAAATTAGTTGTTGCATTTGCATGTTTGATTGCATATTTGTTTGATTTTGTGCATGTTCTTCTACCACTACTTGGTTGGAGTGATAAGTTCTTTTTTAAGACCCTTTTTATAGTATTTCACTAATTTAAATTAAAATTTTTTGTTAAACTTGTTTGAAGATTGTAATTTGGAACATGGTTTATAGCTAAGAACACACAACCTGTGAGATTTTGAGCTTAATTATATGGTTACATTATTTAACCGTAATTTTTATTCTTGTGTGTTTTCTTCTCTATGATTGCACTCTAGGGTTTGTTCCATTCTATATGTAATTTGTCTAATGTATATTCATGCACACATATGATTGAGGCCATCATTTGTTATTAGCTCACTTATTCCAAATAGCCCACCATTTCATTTACCTTTGTTTGCCACGTTGAGCCTTCTTAACCCCCATTTGTTCTGTATTTTACCACATCACTAGTCTTAAGCCGAAAAACAATTAATTACCCCATTTGAATATTTGGTTAGCTTAAGATATAAAGTGTGTGTCAACTAAGTATGGGGAAATATGGGAACTTGGGTTGATGAGAATGTGTTGTGCTTTTACTGACAAATACTGGAAATTTGGGTGCTTACTCATATGAAATCAGAAAAACCATATGCATTGATATATTATGTTTTTATTTATGATAAAAAAGAGAAAAAAAAGAGAAAAGAAAAGAAATAAATGAATAGGGGATAACACCACCCCAATGCTAAGTTCAATAAAAAGATCAATGCACATGTGATGGAATTAAAAATTGATGTATGAGTATGTGAAATATACAAAAGTGAGATTTTGGGTAGCTAGGCATGATTTTAGAATTATGTAGAGTATGTGTGTGTGTTAGGTGAGAATTTAGGTTATTCAAAGATTCAAAGTATAACTCACTTGGCCATACATGTATCCTCACCATTACCTTAGCCCCATTACAACCTTAAAAAGCCCTCATGATGTTTGCATTTGTACATTAAATATTTGTTGATTGGTTAGATGAAGAACAAGTTTTAGAAAGCAGGACTAGAGGAGATTAGAGTGAATTAACCCTAGACACTTGAGCGATTAGAGTGCATATACACTTCCAGTGAGGGTTCAATGCTTGATTCTGTGTTCCCGGCTTTCATGAGCTATCTTCTTACAGGTTTACTTGTCTCTTATTGTGTGATTTGAATTAGTGGAATCTGATTTATGTTTGTCTTGGAGAATTTGTTTACTTTTAACTAAGTAGGTAGAAGTATTTTTGCATTTAGTTGCATTCATATAGATAGGTTGCATTTCATAAGTTTTATCATTCTTCTTCACTCCTTTATAGCTTCCCTTGAGCTTACCATGAGGACATGCTAATATTTAAGTGTGGGGAGATTTGATGCACCACTATTTCGTGGTATATTTTTTGCTAAATTGAGTGGATTTTATCCATTATTCTCACGTGCTGGATGTATCAGAAATCACTGGGGGTAATTTCTGGGCTGTTTTTGGCCCATTTCCAAGCCCAAAAACATAGAATAGAAGCTGCAGAGTGGGAGAATCAGGGAAACAACTTTGATTCACATAATTTTAGGTTTTAGATGTAGTTTCTAGAGAGAGAAGCTCTCTCCTCTCTCTAGGTTTGAGGATTCTTAGTTTTATTCCTTCTTAATTTCAGCATTCTATCTTAGTTTAATTTAGTTTCTCTTCTACTTTTAATTATTCTAGCAATCTAGTTTATCTATTTCCCTTGTTGATTACTTTATTTTCCCCATTTAGTTATAAATTCTCATATTAGATTTGATTTTCTATTTAATGCAATTTAAGGTATTTCATATTTATGATTGCTTTCTTCAATTTATGTTATTGATGCTCTCAATTGGTTGTTTGGATTTTATTATCTCTTATTGGTTTTCTATGCTTTTATGTTGTGCCTTCCAAGTGTTTAATAAAATGCTTGGGAGGGTTTTAAGTTAGATTTTCCCATTCTTAACTTGGATTGATTAATTGGAGACTCTTGAATTATCAAATGTCTTTTATTGATTGGTATTTGAGACTTGCTAGTTGATTTGAATTCCACTAACTCTAGTATTTCCTTGAGAGTTGACTAGGACTTGAGGAATCAAATTGATTTATCCACTTGACTTTCCTTCATAGTTAGAGGTTAACTAAGTGGGAGCAATGGACAATTACTATCATAATTGATGATGATAATGAGGATAGGAATTCCAATTCTCAATACTTGTTAAGACTTTTCTTAATTATTAGTTTATTTTCTTGTCATTTACATTCCTTGTTCAACCTTTCAAAAACCTAAAAATATACTATCTCCTAACCAATAGTAACATACCTCCCTGCAATTCCTTGAGAGACGACCCTAGGTTTAATACTTCGGTTATTTTTATTGGGTTTGCTTAAGTGACAAACAAATTAAATTTTATTGAGGTTTAATTGTCGATTTAGATCTATACTTACAACGCGCTTATTTTGTGAAATTCTTTACCGACGATTTCTCTCCCATCAATTTTTGGCGCCGTTGCCGGGGAATTGCAAACGTGTGCCTTATTATTGGTTATTGTGAATAGTGTGAATAATATTGCTTTCTTGTTTCTTTGTTAGTGTTTCTAGTTTTAGCAGTTTATTTTCATTATTTCTTATTAGTTTTTATTTTTATTTTCTCTTGCTACTATGAATTCTCACCCCTTTGGCTATGAGTTTTGTTCAAATTATGTTGTAGGGAATGGAAGCTATAATGAGAACATGCATCAAGGTTGGGACAATCAGAGATGGGAGGTGCCACAAGGATTTGATCAACCCTCTTGGCAACAACCGCCTCCAACTTACTATGAGCAAGAGACATTCAAAGGTGCATACCAAGACAATGGATATGGTGGACCCCTTGTAGTTACCAACAAGTCCCACCATATGCCTATGAACCCCCTCCTCAACATAGCTTTGAACCACTATACTCACAAGCCCCTTTCCACCATTCACCTCCATATGACCCTAACCCTTATCCACCACACCAACCACCACACGAACCATATGAACCATACCCAGAACCACCACCTCAAAATTCACCATCTCCATACCCTTATCAAGAAGAACCATCTCCGTATTATGAGCCTTTTTCTCCCAACAGATGAACCCTCCTATCCACCCCAAGCTCCCATAGATGATACCTTTAGTGTTATTCGCCAAGGGCAACAGGAGCTTCAAACCACACTTACCTCTGCTCTCACCGGTCTTACCTCTACTCTCCAAGCTCTTATATCTCGTGTGCATCCATCCTTTACCCCCTATAGTCAACCCTTAAGCTCTGGTGTACTTACTTTTCACCCATATCCATCAATCCAAGAGGAACATGATCCTAATTACGCTATTGACATGGAACAAGAGAGAAGGGATTGTCTTAGGGACGTAATGGATCGGGTTCACGCATACATACTTCAAGAGAAACAAGAGGAGGCCCAAAAAGTGGAGGTAGGAGAGACCCTTGAAGATGTAGGAGTAGTTGAAGAATTAGGGGGAATTGAAGAAAGTTGCCAAGAGGTGGAAGTTATCAAGGAGGAGTTGGATTTTGTACTAGAGCAAGTAGAGAAAACCGAAATTATCAAAGAAGAGGAAGTGGTTGAGGACTTAATAGATGCGGAGCCTCCATGGGAAACTCAAGTCATAGAGCGTCCTTCCAAGACGTTTGAATTTGATGTTGAGGAGGGTGTACAACCTCCAAGGCATATCATGGTTGAAGACTTTGAGGAGGTTGATCATGAGATGGGTTCAATAATTAATGAGTTTTTACCTACAATTGAACCCTCTCTCATTGAACTAGAGGAAGAGGTTAATGTTGCAGAAGCTTATCAAGAGGTGGAGATCATCAAAGAGGAGCCCAAGAGATTGAAGCATACATTGGCAAGGCCGCCACTGGAGATACCTCCCCCCAAGCCATTACCATCCAACACAACATTCAAGTGGGTAAAATTCTTATCCTTAAACTCTACCTTCCCACTTTAATATGATCTGCTTGAATTGGATGGACAACTTAGAGCAATATGTGGTTTTAAGAGTAAAAGGGAGATGGTTAGCGGTTGGCAATAACATCCTATGTTCGTTATGGTTGGAAGCTCAAGGCCTAATTGCAAGGGTTAGTATAATTCTCAATTGATTGAATCTAGGAGGATGTTTGGGTGCTTAAATGAGAATTCCAAGGCTAAACCACCTGGATGGAATCATCATGATCAACTTGAAGACGGGTGTGGAAACAAGATTTGGGATCTGGGCATTCAAGAGGATCAACTTTGGGAGCTCAAAGCTTGTAGAGAACTTCATCACAGCTTGGTGAATTTATTTGAAGATGTTAAAGCTTATTGGTAGTCCAAGCGTTGGTGGAAGTTCAAAGATGAGTTCAAGCACAAGCCACCATGATAAAGAGCTCACCAAATGTCCAACTTAAGGACAATAACTAAAAGTGCTTAGTGGGAGACAACCCACCATGGTATGATCCTCCTTTTTATAAGTTTTAATTTTATTTTTGTTAGTTTTAATTTCCAGTTCTGCATATTTACTTTTATTTTGCATTTAAAAAAAAGAAAAAAGAAAAAAAGAGAGGAATCGACGCGGAAGCGTCTACGACGCGCACGCGTCGTGTGTGACTGCGCAACAAAGAGAAAACGAACAGAGAGTTTCGATGGAAATGCGCGGAAGGGGTGCCTGGAGCACGAACCACCCCACGCTTATGCGTGCCCCAGGCATACGCGTCACTTGCACATTAGTCCATCCACGCGTAAGCGTAAGTGACGCGTACGCGTGGGCTTCCCAATCGGCATAAAAGAGTGTCTGAACAGAGAGTTGGGCTGCCACTGTGATTGAATCGCGCGAGCAGTCACGCGTACACGTGGGTGACGCTTACGCATTGTAACGGCCTAGCCCCGAAGAAACGGCGCTTTTTCGGGATCAAACGGAATTTTTACAGAATTTTTAGGAATTTCTATGCATATAAGCACCTCCACTGCACAGGTGCTGCGTCATCAAGCTGCTGAGTCAGCAGCTTGATTGCACAGGACACCTCTCCTAATCTAAGTAGGCACGTCATGAAGAGTTGCGTTTTTGAGCCACTTCGGGCCCGAATTTCAAAATTCTGATTTCCGTGGTTAGTCTCTATGTGACGAGCCGGTCACGAATTTCGGGAGAAAAATTATATTAATATAATATTCATATATTATTATTTTATTCAGAATATTATATTATTATCTTCTCTACTGTGATTAATGTTGATCTATATTTAGTAATATAATAACTGAGCTTGAAATCTACCGGTAACGGATAATACCGGCATTCTTAGATGAACTTAGCATTGCTAATGCTTCATCATATATCTTTTATTCTTATGATTATCCAGTTACTAGTGTCATTTACACTAAGTAACTTAATGTTTATCCATTAGTAGTGTAATTACTTAAGTTCTAATACATCTAGCTTTAGTAATTATCCTTTTCTGAGATATTTTGACAAGTAACTTTTGGATAATCATCATCCAAAAGCCACGGCCTCCCTAGGACAGCTTTGCTATCATTTTTGTTCTTGGAAAAGCTTAGAACACCATGAAAGAAAACCATGAAGCTTCCATGAACACCTGAGCTACTTTCTCCGTTCTTTCTCAAACCGAAACCCCTATCAAAAATCTAATCTTACCAAAGTGTTCACCTCTTCCTCCTCTTCATTTCTATGTCACTTTTCATGGAGTAAATCAAGGTATGAAGGCTGCTCCTCCTCCTTGAAGATTCGGCCATGGTGGTTCCTTAAGTTAATGATGTTTTCTTCATGTTCTTTCTTAGGATCTCTTATTCAATCACCAAAAGCTCCAAGAAAGCGTGATTTCTAGTTACCTTAAGGTGAGGAAAAACTTCTTTTCATCATCATGAAGCTTCAGCCTTCATGGTTCATAAGATTCTAAAGTTGTTTTTGATGTTAAAATAGGCATAAAAGTGCTTCTGGAAGCTTGTTTTTAGTGCAATCTTGGACAGCAGCAAAGGAGGTAAGGTTTGGTAAATTAATCTGATTGGCTGTGTTCTTGAAGTGTTAAACCAGATATTGTTGCTTGAGATTTGATTTTGGGTGCATGTGTGAGGGTTTGATCATGGAAACTTGTTGTTTAATGCTTGAAAATCATGTTTATGATGGTTTTGAAGTGGCTGTTGGTGCTGCTGGAAAATATGACATTCCAGCCATGAAAATCATGATTTTTGATGCTTATTTGATGTGTATTTGATGGCTGAAAAGTTTCTCTTTGGTTTGATAAAAATCGGGTTCAAATCGGTTTCCGAAAAGATTGAGAAACTAGCTGAAATTCAAGTGGAAATCTGATGAACTTTTGGAAAAATGTTTTTGGTTTTTGGAAGAACATGAAAACTTGTATTCAAGGAGTTTTGGGGTCAAAATGAAATTATTAAAAAGTATGGGGTTGAAAATTAATTAATCAAAAGTTAAGGGGCTAAAGTGCAAATATTAAAAGTTATAGGGGCCAAAGTGCAATTTCCAAGAAGTCTGGGGGTCAAAATGCAATTTTTGAAAGTTAAATAAAATATTATTATTTTAATAATATAATATTAATATATTATTTTATTAATAATATTATTTTAATAATAATAATATTTTATTAATAATAATAAAATATTGATAAAACGACAGTTTTCCCTGAAAGCCTCAGGAAGGCAGATTTTGAGTCTAGAATTCTCTAATTTCCTTTACTAAACACCTAAGAAGAGGTATAAGAGAAGATATAGAGGTATATGAGGTAAAAAAACAAGATTTTGAAACCTGTGTTTAAGTTAAAAAGAAAAGGAGTTAAAAGTGATATAGTTGTGTACCTGACCTTACAGAGTAAACGGAGAATTGTAAAATGAGCTTTTTGTGATGTTCTAATGCTTGATTTATGATGATTGCTAAGTGATGGAGAGTATGGTTATATGTGAATTATGAGCTTTCGGGAAATGTTTGTGAATGTTGTGCGGGGACGCCCGTATTGTGATGTTGCTTCCCAGACAGGCTGCGGTAGAGTAGTACCAGCCCTACAAGCTGAATGCTTGGTAGAGGCCTGACTCGCATACCTGCGGTATATTGAGATTTGAGCAAATACCAGCCCTGCAAGTCGAGAGTACTTGGTAGAGGGTATGCGGTACTTAATCTGGGATTAAGTTCTGGGAAGGCCTTATCTGACTTGGAGGGTCAGATTGCGTCGGGTGTGGGTCGAAACCGACAAATGAGCTCATTACCTGCAGTAGGGATAGACATGCATCATACTTGTTTGTGCATTATTTATTGCTAATCTTCTTGTGTTCTTGTTCTATTCCTTGTTTGTTGGAGCATAACTGTGTGATTGCATATTAATGTGTGAATGTGCATTTATTTCCTATTTTCTCTCTTGTTCATGTGTTAGTTTATGTTGCTGTTATGTACATATTACTCTACATTTATTTATACTTCTATGACCACGGACATTATAAATGAACTTAACTGTAAACCCCGACCTTACTAAGAACTCCCCAGTTCTTACCTCTTACACCTCTACAGATGGACACGGGAGTCCTATTCTACGAGATTGATCCACCGTACATCCACGAGGACCCGGTGCGTGGCGAGTATTACATCTACTGTGCGGTACCTCGTATCCGTAATTATGTAGTTCGTGGTAGACCTTTCCAGTACCCTATTCGGACAGCATACTTTAATCATGATGCACCCTATGACTTTCCTTTATCTTGGTTACACCCCGGCGGACCTGGGATACCTCATCCTGAGGAGCAGATGCCACCTCCACCTGACTATCCTCCTCCACCTGAACCTCCTCTACCTGATGAGCCTATACCTGCCCAGCTTATCCATAAGGCACCTCCTGCACCTTTTGTCCTTGATGAGTGGGGTGTTCCTGTGTTGCCACCTGAGCTTGATCCTTTACCTGAGCCGATCGAGCCTCCTGTCTTTGATGAGCAGCAGGGACATGAGTATGATCAGATCATGGAGGCGCCACCTCCTTCTCCAGACTGTATTTTGTTTGGTAGCTATCCTTTTATAGTTCCTGTGGCCACTAGTGGTTCCTCTGCTATCACTCCGGCAGAAGAAGAGAACGAGGAAAAAGAAGATCCAGAGGAAAATCCTAACTTCAAAGTTATCTCCTCTGACAGTGATGATGATGAGCCAGGCGAGGCGCCACTAGGCGAGCATCACCATTCGCCCGGTGATTTTTCGTGAGGTACTCTGGACCAGGACTGAGGAGACTTTTTGAGACGCCTAGTCTAACTTCAGTACATTAGAGTGTCTCCCTCACTTTTGTTAGCATGATTAGAGGGAATAGGCATATCATAGAGTTAGGCTAGCCTGGGTGCCAGCTTAGGGGATTTTGGTCAGGCCAGGCCCTGGGGCGTCTTATATACATATATGTATATACTATATGAGTCACTGACTTAGGGGTGCTGTACTATAGCTCTATGCTTATATAACTGAGCCACTTCTGTAACATGATGTATATTATAGTGTGTTGTTCCATATTCTGTTATCTTTTGTCTTATGTATGTGAATGTTTAATTATCCCTTGATATATGGAAGGTATGCGACTTTAAATTATTCTTGTTAAAAAAAATTTACTTGTAAAATTCGCGGGGTTTTAACAACGTACAGGCTTATATTTATTACTTATAATACAAAAAGGAAAAACAAGTTGGTAACATTCGATTTCTAGTATGATCTAGACATACTAGAAGTTGGGTCGTTACAATTTAGTATCAGAGCGGTTCTTCCTGTTAGAGCCTGGGGAATGGACTGAATCATGCTTTATTGCATGCTCTGTGGTGTGTCTCATGCTTATAGGGTATCTATGTGATATGTGTTGCATGAATGTCTTTGTGCTTTCATTCTGATAATGTTCACGCCCAACTTGAGGTATTAAGACTGATCACCTTGGTATTGATTTTTTGGTATGAACAGAATCAGGATGCCTCCACGGAGACGTAGCGATCGGGAAGGGTCTACTGTTAATAATCCGCCACGAAATGATGATAATCTGTTTGCTGCGATTCACGCTATGGCTGAGGCTGTGCGTGAAACAGCGACTGCTACTACCCGAGCAGTTAACCGTCTGGGGGAACGTAATGGAGAGCGTAACAATGACCGTAATGGTGAGAATGGTGGGAACAGTGATGGAGATAACATGAATCATGATAAGCCTATGACATTAGCTGCTTTCTTGAAAGTTAATCCACCGAAGTTCAAGGGTACGACTGTAGCAACTGAAGCTGATAATTGGTTCCGAGGCATAGAAAGGTCCTTGAGGGCACAGCATGTCCCGGAAGAACAGTATGTAGAATTTGCTACTTATATGTTGGAAGGGGATGCTCAGCACTGGTGGCAGGGCATTCAACGTTTACTGCAGCAAGATGAGGGTAATATTTTGTGGGATGTTTTTAAAGAAGATTTCTATAAGAAGTACTTTCCTAGAGCTACTCGTGAGGCAAAGGAGATGGAGTTGATGCAGTTAAAACAGGGAAGTATGTCTGTTGCTGAGTATACAAGGAAGTTTGAAGATTTATGTCGTTTTTCCAAGGTTTGTCAAGGGAATCCAGAAGATTTCGAAGAGTGGAAATGTTTGAAATTTGAAGGGGGACTCCGTGAAGGTTTGTTGAACTCAGTGGTTCCATTGGAAATACGAAATTTTGCGGAGTTGGTTAATAAGAGTCAGCTAGTAGAGGACTGTGCTAAGAAGATAGCTGCAGCTCGGATGAATCGCCCAGGATCTTCTTTTCAGAATTATAATCGGTATACAGCTCCTCAGGGAAGGAATTTTAAGCAGGGAGCAATGCCTTCACGAAGGTACAATCATAATAAAAATGTTCATACACGTCCTACAGGAGGGAATGGAGGAAGAATGAGACAGGATATGGGTAAACGACCTCAGCAGGCGCAGATGTGACCAGTATGTAGGCAGTGCGGAAAGGAGCATGGAGGTAGACCTTGTCAGCTTACAGGCGTTATCTATTTTTCTTGTGGTCAGCCTGGACATATGGCTAAGGACTGTCCGAAGAAGCCAGTACAAGGAATAGATAGGTCGCGACAGCAAGGACGTGTGTTTTCTATGACTGCTGATGACGCAATGAAATCAGACTCCCTAATTCAAGGTCAGTGTTATGTCAAATCTCGACTCTTAACTGTACTGTATGACTTTGGTGCATCACATTCATTTATTTCTGAGACTGTTGCGCATGAATTGGGATTAGATTTCACCATGTTAGATTATAATCTAATAGTTCGTACACCCACATCTCAAAATGCCTTGACTAGTCAAGTATGTCAACAGGTGCCTTTTGTTATTGAGGCTAGGACTTTTATACATGACCTGGTTTGTTTGCCTTTGTGTGGTTTAGATATTATCTTAGGTCTAGATTGGTTGTCCAAGCATCAAGTTTTCCTTGATTGTTTTAAACGAATTGCTACATTTCCATCATCTGAAATGCACACTGAACCAGATGAGTCTTGTACTTTCTATTTGAATTCCCTAAGAGTTATTTCTAGTAATAGTGGGTTAAAGGGTTACGTTCTACTATCGGCTAGCTCAGAAACTAATGAACAAGACTTGGAGCAAATCCGAGTGGTGAAGGAGTTTCCTGATGTTTTTCCGAATGATATACCTGAGTTTCCACCTCAGAGAGAGATAGAGTTTAGTATTGATCTGGTTCCTGGAGCCGGACCAATTTCTATAGCACCGTATCGGATGTCACCGTTGGAACTAGCAGAGTTAAAGAAGCAGTTGAATGAATTGCTGGGGAAGAAGTTTATTCGTCCGAGTGTATCACCATGGGGAGCTCCAGTGTTACTAGTAAAGAAGAAGGATGGTGGAATGAGGTTATGTGTGGAATATCGGCAATTGAACATGATCACAATCAAGAACAAGTATCCACTCCCAAGGATAGATAATCTGATGGACCAGCTGAGAGGTGCGACAGTATTCTCGAAGATTGATTTGCGGTCAGGTTACCATCAAATCCGGGTGAAGGAATCAGATATACCTAAGACTGCCTTTCGAACTAGGTACGGTCACTATGAGTATACGGTTATGTCCTTTGGACTGATTAATGCTCCTGCTGTATTCATGGATTATATGAATCGCATTTTTCGTCCGTATCTAGATCAGTTTGTGGTAGTCTTTATAGATGATATCCTCATCTATTCCAAGACAGAAGAAGAACATGGAGAGCATTTGAGGATTGTGTTGCAAATATTAAGAGCACGGAAGCTATATGCGAAGTTGTCGAAATGTGAGTTTTGGGCGACAGAAGTGGCATTCTTGGGACATGTGATCACACGAGATGGAATAACTGTAGATCCTTTAAAGATCGAGGCCGTAGTACAATGGAAACAACCCAAGACAGTTACAGAAGTTCGTAGTTTCTTGGGGTTAGCAGGATACTATCGGCAGTTTATCAAGGGTTTTTCACAGATAGCTTTACCTTTGACTCGCCTTACTAGGAAGGAAGTTCCGTTTGAGTGGACAGAGAAGTGTGAAGAAAGCTTTGAAACTTTAAAGGAAAAGTTGACGACGGCGCCAGTTTTGGTGTAACCAGACCCACAGGAACCTTTTGAGGTGTATTGTGATGCTTCTTCTAAGGGACTTGGATGTGTATTGATGCAGCATAGGAATGTGGTAGCTTATGCTTCGAGACAACTAAGACCTCACGAAAGGAACTATCCGACACATGATTTGGAATTAGCAGCAGTGGTCTTTGCACTTAAGATTTGGAGGCACTATTTGTACGGAGCCCAATTTGAAGTCTTCTCTGATCATAAGAGTTTGAAGTATATCTTTGATCAGAAAGACCTTAATATGAGGCAGAGGCGATGGATGGAATTCTTAAAAGATTATGATTTTAAGTTGAGCTATCATCCTGGGAAGGCAAATGTAGTCGCAGATGCTTTGAGTCGGAAGAGTTTGGGCATATCCTGGATGATGATCAAGGAAGAAGAAATGATCTCAGCCTTTGAAAACTTAAAATTAGGAATGAGAGAGACATCAAGAGGAGTTGTTATGGCGCGACTACAATTAACATCTGACTTTAAGATAGCTATTCAGCAAGCTCAAGCCCAGAATTCAGGAATGCTGACATTGTTAACACGGATGAAGGCAGATCAGCCGGAAGAGGTACGCCAAGATAAAGAGGGAATATGGAGATATAGGAACAAAATTTGTGTACCTGCTCAGGAGGACTTGAGAAAGAACATTCTGACCGAAGCTCATGAAAGCAGATTTTCTATCCATCCCGGAACGACTAAAATGTACCAAGATCTGAAGAAGATGTTCTGGTGGCCGGGAATGAAGAAAGATATAGCAACGTATGTTTCAAAGTGTCTCACTTGCTAGAAGATTAAAGTGGAACATCAAAAACCACCTGGAACCCTGCAACCATTAGAGATACCGCAATGGAAATGGGAAGAGATTACGATGGATTTTGTTACTGGGTTACCAAGAACCTCTGCCGGGCATGATGCAATTTGGGTAATTGTAGATCGATTGACAAAATCAGCGCATTTTCTACCAATTCAAATTGGTCACAGCTTGGAGAAACTCGCCCGGTTATACATTCAGGAGATAATACGATTGCATGGAATACCTTCATCAATTGTGTCAGACAGAGATCCAAGGTTTACTTCTAGATTTTGGGGATCTCTACAGAAAGCTTTTGGGACGAAGTTGCACTTAAGTACAGCATAACACCCACAGACTGATGGACAGACAGAATGAACAATTCGTACCTTGGAAGATATGTTGAGAAACTAGCTGAAAATCAAGTGAAAATCTGATGAACTTTTGGAAAAATGTTTTTGGTTTTTGGAAGAACATGAAAACGTGTATTCATGGAGTTTTGGGGTCAAAATGCAATTATTAAAAAGTTTGGGGTTGAAAATTTATTAATCAAAAGTTGAGGGGCTAAAGTGCAAATATTAAAAGTTATAGGGGTCAAAGTGCAATTTCCAAGAAGTTCGGGGGTCAAAATGCAATTTTTGAAAGTTAAATAAAATATTATTATTTTAATAATAAAATATTAATATATTATTTTATTAATAATATTATTTTAATAATAATATTATTTTATTAATAATAATAAAATATTGATAAAAAGACAATTTTCCCTGAAAGCCTCAGGAAGGCAGATTTTGAGTCTAGAATTCTCTAATTTCCTTTACTAAACACCTAAGAAGAGGTATAAGAGAAGATATAGAGGTATATGAGGTAAAAAAACAAGATTTTGAAACCTGTGTTTAAGTTAAAAAGAAAAGGAGTTAAAAGTGATATAGCTGTGTACCTGACCTTACAGAGTAAACAGAGAATTGTAAAATGAGCTTTCTGTGATGTTCTAATGCTTGATTTATGATGATTGCTAAGTGATGGAGAGTATGGTTATATGTTAATTATGAGCTTTCGGGCAATGTTTGTGAATGTTGTGCGGGGACGCCCGTATTGTGATGTTGCTTCCCAGACAGGCTGCGGTAGAGTAGTACCAGCCCTGCAAGCTGAATGCTTGGTAGAGGCCTGACTCGCATACCTGCGGTATATTGAGATTTGAGCAAATACCAGCCCTGCAAGTCGAGAGTACTTGGTAGAGGGTATGCGGTACTTAATCTGAGATTAAGTTCTGGGAAGGCCTTATCTAACCTGGAGGGTCGGATTGCGTCGGGTGCGGGTCGAAACCGACAAATGAGCTCATTACTTGCAGTAGGGACAGACATGCATCATACTTGTTTGTGCATTATTTATTGCTAATCTTCTTGTGTTCTTGTTCTATTCCTTGTTTGTTGGAGCATAACTGTGTGATTGCATATTAATGTGTGAATGTGCATTTATTTCCTATTTTCTCTCTTTTTCATGTGTTAGTTTATGTTGCTGTTATGTACATATTACTCTATATTTATTTATACTTCTATGACCACGGACATTATAAATGAACTTAACTGTAAACCCCGACCTTACTAAGAACTCCACAGTTCTTACCCCTTACACCTCTACAGATGGACACGGGAGTCCTATTCTACGAGATTGATCCACCGTACATCCACGGGGACCCGGTGCGTGGCGAGTATTACATCTACTGTGCGGTACCTCGTATCCGTAATTATGTAGTTCGTGGTAGACCTTTCCAGTACCCTATTCGGACATCATACTTTAATCATGATGCACCCTATGACTTTCTTTTATCTTGGTTACACCCCGGCGGACCTGGGATACCTCATCCTGAGGAGCAGATGCCACCTCCACCTGACTATCCTCCTCCACCTGAACCTCCTCTACCTGATGAGCCTATACCTGCCCAGCTTATCCATGAGGCACCTCCTGCACCTTTTGTCCTTGATGAGTGGGGTGTTCCTGTGTTGCCACTCGAGCTTGATCCTTTACCTGAGCCGATCGAGCCTCCTGTCTTTGATGAGCAGCAGGGACATGAGTATGATCAGATCATGGAGGCGCCACCTCCTTCTCCAGACTGTATTTTGATTGGTAGCTATCCTTTTATGGTTCCTGTGGCCAGCAGTGCTTCCTCTGCTATCACTCTGGCAGAAGAAGAGGACGAGGAAGAAGAAGATCCAGAGGAAGATCCTAACTTCATAGTTATCTCCTCTGACAGCGATGACGATGAGCCAGGCGAGGCGCCAGTAGGCGAGCATCACCATTCGCTCGTGATTTTCCGTGCGGTACTATGGACCAGGACTGAGGAGACTTTTTGAGACGCATAGTCTAACTTCAGTACATTAGAGTGTCTCCCTCACTTTTGTTAGCATGATTAGAGGGAATAGGCATATCATAGAGTTAGGCTAGCCTGGGTGCCAGCTTAGGGGCTTTTGGTTAGGCCAGGCCCTGGGGCGTCTTATGTACATATATGTATATACTATATGAGTCAGTGACTTAGGGGTGCTATACTATAGCTCTCTGCTTATATAACTGGGCCACTTCTGTAACATGATGTATATTATAGTGTGTTGTTCCATATTCTGTTATCTTTTGTCTTATGTATGTGAACGTTTAATTATCCCTTGATATATGGAAGGTATGCGACTTTAAATTATTCTTGTTAAAAAAAATTTACTTGTAAAATTCGCAGGATTTTAACAACGTACATGCTTATATTTATTACTTAATAATACAAAAAGGAAAAAAACAAGTTGGTAACATTCGATTTCTAGTATGATCTAGACATGCTAGAAGTTGGGTCATTACACGCATCGCATGGCTAATTCAGTTTTCACGCTTACGCATAATGCATGCGCGCGCGTCGCACCCTGTTTTTCATTTCTTACTTCTTTCTCCTCTCCTTACTCCTTCTTTCCTCCTCTTTTCTTACTTTCTTCTTCTTTATTTCTTTAACTTCTCATCCTTATTCTCTTTCATTCTATTTTCCTTATTGCATTTGCATACTTTCACTCATTGTATTTTAATTTTGTGCATGTTTTCATTTTCTTTTCTAAATTTGATACTTTTTCTTCGGTGTTGAGTTTTCTTGCTCAACTGTGGAATATTTCTTGCATTATTCTGGTGCTTCATGACTTGTTTTATTCTGATTGGGTGATATTATTTATCTGTCAATGCCAATATTTTATGATACCTGTGTTCCTTTTGCACTATTGATATGCCATTTGCTTCTACTGTTTTCTCACTTGCATGTTGTAGCTGCCACGTAATTGAGACCCTCATTATTTGGCATTAACCCAACCATATTTTATTTGTTTTCTATCTTTGTTTTTGGGTTACTTTTCTTCACTTTTCTCTTCTTTCAGGATGGCCACCAGGAAGGGAACCGGAAGACGTTTCAATGGGGCGACAGACAAGTCCATCTGCACATTCTTTGGAGAAAAGCATCAGTTGTAGTAGCCCGTCCACTTGCACATCTTAGCATGCACCAAGGACGGTGCAATCTTTAAGTGTGGGGAGGTTGATAAGCGGATAATTTATACGCTTTTTGGCATTATTTTTACATAGCTTTCAGTATGTTTTAGTTACTTTTACTTATATTTTTAGTTGTTTTTACGCAAAAATAATATTTTTAATTAAATATTATGATTTAATATTTTATTATTTTTTATTATTTTATCATTAAATTTTTGAAAATTAACTTACTTTTACTTTTAACCTTTAAAATTCACTTTTTACCACCCGTAACTTTTAATATTTCTACTTTTACCACCCTAACTTTCAGAAATTACCAAATAACCCCTCAAACACCAAAATAATTACAACCTTGCCCTTTTTAAGATCTAAAAGGTGTTCTTCATTGTTCTTCACCACACTCTAAGTGTTCTTCATGTTCTTCGTAAATTCTTCAGATTCCTTCTCTGTTTTTACCCGTTTTTCAGTCTTTTCAGCAACTGATTTTTACTATAATTCATAATAAATTAGCAGCCACTAAAATCCCATCCTTTCTACATGATTTCAACACAAATTGAACCTCAATTTAAGCTTAGGGTTTCGTTTTTCCAGCTGCCCAAGAACATGAACTTTAAAGCTTGAATTTCATCAAATTTCATCAAAATTTCACCAAATTTTCACCAAGAATCAATCATATATGCAACCAATTTTTAGCACAGCCAATTTATACAACATTCACACAACTCAAACACAAATAATCAAGATTAATTTCATGACACCCTACTTGGTTTTGCTGCTCCTAATTCAATTAAACTTTCAGGTGGTCCTTAAGAACTTTTTCCTCCTAAATCACATCAAGAAAACATATATTTAACCATGTTTCCTTGAAACCGAATCAAAAGAGATATGGTGCAGCCAACTCACCTTGATTCCAGCCTTGATAAGTCATATGATCATGTAGAGAAAGAAGAGATGATCATTTTGGTCGGATTGGAATTTTCATTTGAGTTTTAGTTCAGAAGAAATCAAGCTTTGAAGATTTGGAACTAAGAACTTTTCTCTCTTTTTCTCTCTACCTATTTTCGGCCACAAAGTAAAAATGATCCAGCCTTGAGGGTTTTGGGGGTGTAGGGTGAGTTGTGATTGGTTGGCTTGGAGGTGGATTAAAATAATATTAAAATATCTCAGGTGTATAACTACAAAAACTAGATGTATCGGAACACTTGCAAAAACATCTCTAAAAATTATTTTCTGAGCTACTAGCATAAATGACACTAGTAACATATTTATTATGAGAATAAAACATGAATAATGAGGCCTTAGCATTGCTAAAGTCATCAGAGAGTGCTGGTGCTAAGCTGCACCAGTAAATTGTGAACCCGGTTAAACCGGTTTTTTGTTTTTAGTTAAAACTGATCAGGTAACCTTATAATATCATTCAAGAAGCTTCTAATACTAATATAATGATAATATTATCATATTATCTCTATTCTCTCATGAATCGAGTCCGGTTTGTCAAACTGAGACTATTTATGGAAAATAGAATCAAAACTCTTAACCGATACGGTTCAAAAACTAGGTTCTTCGTGACTGCGTTATTGAGCTTGCCTCATAAAAGGTTATATCTTAAAGATGACATAATGACAATGAGGATTGAGATACTTGATGATATATCAGAGGTTCTCCCTTTACTGATCTTCCGGAGGATTATGTGCCTTCGAAAAAGATCTCGTATACTCGAAAATCAGGGTTGTTACATTCTACCCTCCTAAAAGAAAATTTTGCCCTCAAAATTTAACATACGCATAAGAAGTTATAGTATTATCTAGCATAAACAAAACCATAGTGTGGTACTCACCTCGAGTGGAAGAATTATGTGCATTAGTGTTGCCAGTAGTTACGGTAAAAACCTTTCCTTGTTGTTGTGGCCTAGCTGGATTTCGAACAAACCTTTTTGGGCAATTCCTCGATATATGTCCATACTCTCCGCAAGAGAAACAAGTGTGTGTCCCATATCTACAAGCTCTATTACCATGATCCTTCCCACACCTTGAGCATACTGAAATATCCTGAGTTTGCTGAGATTGACCTCCTTCTTCCTCTCCCAAATTATAGTTGTCGTGGTTGCCATTGTTACGAGCAAGAAAGTTACCATTCCGTTTATTTCCATTTTGGCGCTGGAACTGACCATTGACCTTAAAGTTACGACCTTCAGGGGCTAGATCATGAATAAAGTCTCTTCTTGAGGCCTCCCTACAATTTGCTCGAGCTATCGCCACCTTCTTCGAACATTCTTCCACTAGTTTACTTTTATTCACTAGTTCAGCAAAATTTCTTATCTCTAGCGGAACAACGGAGTTCATTAGTTCTCCTCGGAGTCCTCCTTTAAATTTCAAACACTTCCATTCCTCAAAGTCAGCAGGATTCCCTTGGCAGATCATGGAGAAACGGCACAAGTCATCAAACTTATGGGCATATTCTGCAATAGTTGTATTACCCTGTTTCAGCTGCATAAGTTCCATCTCCTTAGCATCACGAGCTGCCCTCGGAAAATACTTCTTATAAAATCCATCCTTAAAAATATTCCAAGGAATATCACCTTCATCTTGTTGCAACAGTCGCTGTATCCCCTGCCACCAATGCTCAGCTTCTCCTTCCAACATATAAGTAGCAAACTCCACGTGTTGGCCTTCCGGAACATGCTGCGCTCGCAGTGATCGTTCGATAGCTCGAAACCAGTTGTCAACATCAGTCGCAATGAGTGTACCTTTAAACTTAGGCGGTTTAACCTTCAGAAAAGTCGCAAGGGTCATAGGTCTTTCGAGATGCCCCAAGTTATTCTCATCATTTCCACTATCTTCCCCATGCTCATTCTCATTCCCGTTTCTCACTTCAAGACGGTCAACAGCCCTAGCCGCTGCTACTGCAGCCTCACGCACTGCCTCAGCCACAGCATTCATGGTAGTCATAAAAGTTTCCTATTCCCTCTCGTAGTTAACATTAGGAATTCCTTCCCGTACGCCTCGTCTCCATGAACCCATTGTAGTCCTGTTCACACCAAACAATCATTATTAAGGTGATCAGTCTTAACACTTCAAGTCAAGTGTGAACATTCCCAAAATGAAAACACAGAGACAATCATGCAACACATATCATCAAGATATCCTATAAGCATGAGACACACAAGCAGACTATGCAATGAAGCATAGTCAGTCCACTCCCCAGGCTCTACTGGGAACGAACTGATCTGATACCAAATTGTAACAACCCAATTTCTGGTACGTCATAATCATACTAGAAACTGAGCGCTACCAACTTGTCTTCCTAATTATTATCTATTTTTTATTATATGAGCCTGAGTCATTGTTAAAAGCATAATTAGTTTGCGAGGTACTTTTTTTTTTAAATGTTTGGATTAATAAATAGAATCATTCATAAGCAATTCACAAATAATAATAGATAAAACGGTTATAAACAACCACACATAAATACATCTCAAGCAGTTGATAACATTCTGTGATCCAGCTTTATTAGGGTATAGCCTTTTAGTTAGAACACCCCTAGATATAGCTAAATAATATACAACATCCCAGGCCTTGACCTGTTCAAGAAGTCCCTAAGCTGGCGCCCAGGCTAGCCTAGACTCTATACTCACCTAGTCCCTCTAAACAACTAAGGCGAGGGAAAGTATGTTCTAAGCCATCAAAACTCGAGTCGGGTCGAATGTCATCAAAAGGTAGAACATTATCTGCTACTCCTCTGCATGATCAGACATTGGCATAGGACGTCTCTCTGGTACCTCATGAAGTAGCCACACAACAGGAGTCTCGTACACAGGATTTAGGTTAAAGTTCACGTACAAACAGGGGGTAGACATCGGCTGGTCTCATAGTACATACATATAAACAGAGAACGAGATTCACTCTAGACTCAGAAAACTACTTAGAGCGGAATCCTCTTTGCAAAACAGTCATCAGCGAACTACGGAAGTGTACCCAAGCTTCCATCTGAAGGGGGAAGGGAGAGAGAAGGGGTAAGAACTTGGGAGTTCTTAGTAGGGTCGGGGTTATTAGTTAAGTTCATTAATTCCGTGTTGTTTAGCAGACAAATAGCAGAATACAAGAAGCAGTAAATAGAAGATACATATAAATAGAGGAAATAGAGAAAATAAAAAACAGAAAATAAACAGAAAAACACAAGAAAATACAACACAGACACAGAGAATAGAATACAAACAAGGAAAGCATACATTTATACAACAATCATAACAGAGGAAAATGCACAGCCAAGTATGATGCATGTCTAGCCCTAGTGCAGGTAATGAGCTCATTTGTCGGTTACATACCCGCTCCCGACGTTACCTAGCAACCTCTGTCTAGATAAGGCTTTTCTGTTGGCAATATCCACTACAAGCAACCTTTGTCTTGCAGGGCGGCACTTATTAGCCGATATATGCCCAACAGACTCACTATAAGCAACCTCTGTCTTACAGGAGCAACAACATACTCACTGTAAGCAACCTCTGTCTTACAGGAGCAACAACACACTCACTGTAAGCAACCTCTGTCTTACAGGAGCACACTCATCTCGATACCTCTGTAAGCAACCTCTGTCTTACAGCAAAGCATTATAGCAAGGTATCCCAGGAAAGCGTTCTCAGTGGTCGTACCACCATCTATCTGACTGCCTCTCTGCAGCAGATTCTTACATAATCATTCTCATTATCATCATTCATTAACATTCTCATTATTCATCATCTCTTTCACATTCTTATGCAGTACCTCTTTCTTTCTCTGTTCAATCATGCTATACAAACTCTACAGCTTTTACTTTTACAACATCTTAACTCAAACCATTTTTCTTTATCAGATTACTCTTTTCTCTGTATCCCTTTATTCTTTTCTGGTTACTCTATTCTCTGTGTTTCTTTACTCTGCTTTGATTTCTCTGTTTAACGTATGTATTTAAAGCTTATGTAAATTTTGGTATGAATAGTTAGTCTGTCCCAAGTATAGGTTCATTAAGTCTATACTGAAACAGTTTAACTTTTCATATAATACCTAACCCTATTCGCAATTCCAGGACTAACTATGTTGCCCTAGTTCGTTCACTAGTCTTTGTCTGTTTTTCTGTCATTAAAACTTACAGACTTTTTCTTCGATTTTTATCTTTTCTTCAACTTTTTATCTTTTATTTATCTTTGCCTCACTAATATGTTTTTACCACTCCCTAAGTGTTTTATGAAAGTAATTATGAGATTCTATGCTTAAAGTTGTCTTTCTAAAGCTTTTACAGAAAACTGCCTTTTCTGCATTATTTTATTATTTTTATTAAAATATTATTTTTAATTAAATATTATTATTTAATATTTTATTATTTTTAATATTTTATCATTAAATTTTCGAAAATTAACTTACTTTTACTTTTAACCTTTAAAATTCACTTTTTACCACCCGTAACTTTTAATATTTCTACTTTTACCACCCTAACTTTCAGAAATTACCAAATAACCCCTCAAACACCAAAATAATTACAACCTTGCCCTTTTTAAGATCTAAAAGGTGTTCTTCATTGTTCTTCACCACACTCTAAGTGTTCTTCATGTTCTTCGTAAATTCTTCAGATTCCTTCTCTGTTTTTACCCGTTTTTCAGTCTTTTCAGCAACTGATTTTTACTATAATTCATAATAAATTAGCAGCCACTAAAACCCCATCTTTTCTACATGATTTCAACACAAATTAAACCTCAATTTAGGCTTAGGGTTTCGTTTTTCCAGCTGCCCAAGAACATGAACTTTAAAGCTTGAATTTCATCAAATTTCATCAAAATTTCACCAAATTTTCACCAAGAATCAATCATATATGCAACCAATTTTTAGCACAGCCAATTTATACAACATTCACACAACTCAAACACAAATAATCAAGATTAACTTCGTGACACCCTACCTGGTTTTGCTGCTCCTAATTCAATTAAACTTTCAGGTGGTCCTTAAGCACTTTTTCCTCCTAAATCACATCAAGAAAACACATATTTAACCATGTTTCCTTGAAACCGAATCAAAAGAGAGATGGTGCAGCCAACTCACCTTCATTCCAGCCTTGATAAGTCATATGATCATGTAGAGAAAGAAGAGATGATCATTTTGGTCGGATTGGAATTTTGATTTGAGTTTTAGTTCAGAAAAAATCAAGCTTTGAAGATTTGGAACTAAGAACTTTTCTCTCTTTTTCTCTCTACCTATTTTCGGCCACAAAGTGAAAATGAGCTAGCCTTGAGGGTTTTGGGGGTGTAGGGTGAGTTGTGATTGGTTGGCTTGGAGGTGGATTAAAATAATATTAAAATATCTCAGGTGTATAACTACTAAAACTAGATGTATCGAAACACTTGCAAAAACATCTCTAAAAATTATTTTCTGAGATACTAGCATAAATGACACTAGTAACATATTTATTATGAGAATAAAACATGAATAATGAGGCCTTATCATTGCTAAAGTCATCAGAGAGTTCTGGTGCTAAGCTGCACTAGTAAATTGTGAACCCAGTTAAACCGGTTTTCTGTTTTTAACTAAAACTGATCAGGTAACCTTATAATATCATTCAAGAAGCTTCTAATACTAATATAATGATAATATTATCATATTATCTCTATTCTCTCATGAATCGAGTCCGGTTCGTCAAACTGAGACTATTTACGGAAAATAGAATCAAAACTCTTAACCGATACGGTTCAAAAACTAGGTTCTTCGTGACTGCGCTATTGAGCTTGCCTCATAAAAGGTTCTATCTTAAAGATGACATAATGACAATGAGGATTGAGATACTTGATGATATATCAGAGGTTCTCCCTTTACTGATCTTCCGGAGGATTCCGTGCCTTCGAAAAAGATCTCGTATACTCGAAAATCAGGGTTGTTACACTCATGATGTTTGCATTTGTACATTAAATATTTGTTGATTGGTTAAATGAAGAACAAAGTTTTAGAAAGTAGGACAAGAGGAGATTAGAGTGAATTAACTCTAGACACTTGAACGATTAGAGCGCATACACACTTCCAGTGAGGGATCAATGCTTGATTCTGTGTTCCCGGCTTTTATGAGCTATAGATAGGTTGCATATCATAAGTTTTACCATTTCCCTTCACTCCTTTATAGCTTGTCTTGAGCTTAGCATGAGGACATGCTAATATTTAAGTGTGGGGAGATTTGATGCACCACTATTTCATGGTACATTTTATGCTAAATTGAATGGATTTTATCCATTATTCTCACACTTATGCATATAAATTGCACATTTTACATTTTCCTTCCTAATTCTGTGCTTTGATTGAACACATGCTTCTTTGGCCTTAAAATTGCTAATTATTAATCCTCTCTTATTACCATTTGATGCCGTGATATGTGTGTTAAGTATTTTCATGGTTTATAGGGCAGGAATGACATAGAGGATGGAAAGGAAGCATGCAATAGCAGAAGGAATACAAGAAATTGAAGGAGTTTGCTAAGCTGTCAAGTCTGACCTCTTCATACTAAATCGATCATAACTTGAGCTACAGAGGTCAGAATGAGGGGGTTCTAGTTGCATTGGAAAGCTAACATCCGGGGCTTCAAAATTTAATGCAATTTTCCATAGTTGCCATGCAGATAGGTGACGCACACGTGTGCATCATGCGTACACGTGACCTTGCAAAAGTTCAGCGACGCGTACGCGTGAGCGACGCGTATGCGTGAGTGACGCGTACGCGTTTCAGAGTCACGTGCTGGACGTATCAGAAATCATTGGGGGCAATTTCTGGGCTATTTTTGGCCCAAGCTCGAAAACATAGAATAGAAGCTGCAGAGTGGGGGAATCAGGGAAACAACTTTCATTCACATAATTTTAGCTTTTAGATGTAGTTTCTAGAGAGAGAGGCTCTCTCCTCTCTCTAGGTTTTAGGATTCATAGTTTTATTCCTTCTTAATTTCAGCATTCTATCTTAGTTTAATTTAGTTTCTCTTCTACTTTTAATTGTTCTAGCATTCTAGTTTATCTGTTTCCCTTGTTGATTACTTTATTTTCCCCATTTAGTTATGAATTCTCATGTTAGATTTGATTTTCTATTTAATGCAATTTGAGGTATTTCATATTTATGATTGCTTTCTTCAATTTATGTTTTTGATGCTTTCAATTGGTTGTTTGGATTTTATTATCTCTTATTGCTTTTCTATGCTTTTATGTTGTGCCTTCCAAGTGTTTGATAAAATTCTTGGGAGGGTTTTAAGTTAGATTTTCCCATTCTTAACTTGGATTGATTAATTGGAGACTCTTGAATTATCAACGGTCTTTTATTGATTGGTATCTGAGACTTGCTAGTTGATTTGAATTCCACTAACTCTAGTCTTTCCTTGAGAGTTGACTAGGACTTGAGGAATCAAATTGATTTATCCACTTGACTTTCCTTCATAGTTAGAGGTTAACTAAGTGGGAGCAATGGACAATTACTATCATAATTGCTAATGATAATGAGGATAGGAATTCCAATTCTCAATACTTGTTAAGACTTTTCTTAATTATTAGTTCATTTTCTTGTCATTTACATTCCTTGTTCAAGCTTTCAAAAACCCAAAAATATACTATCTCACAACCAATAGTAACATACCTCCCTGCAATTCCTGGAAAGATGACCTGAGGTTTAATACTTCGGTTATTTTTATTGGGTTTGCTTAAGTGACAAACAAATTAAATTTGATTGAGGTTTAATTGTCTGTTTAGATCTATACTTATAACGCGCTTATTTTGTGAAATTCTTTATTGACAATTTCTCCCCCATCAGTAACCCTTCTAGGTTTTGGCTTTTTAGGCCTCGTTTTGGCTGTAGACTTAGCCCTTTCTTGACCGTAGATACTGGATAAGTAAACTATAGTTACTGGTGTTAGTCCCGGTCTCCCGACCTCATCGACTGACTCTGAGTGGTGCCCCCACTGTAGGTATGGCCCAAGGTCCTGTCGCGAGGGTTCCCGTTGCGAGAGCACCCTACGACCAATATGCCTGGGTGACCTCGGACGTGAAGGATACCCTCAATCAGATGCCTTTAGAGGAACTTACTGAGTTTCGACAAGCCGACTACCTCTGCGGGGGAGGCCCTGAGGAAGCTAATTACGGGGTGTTCATTCCCGCTGACCACGAGCGGATATTCCATCTGAACTTAAACACTCCCTAGGTCACCGATTGGATCTGGATGTATAAGGCGATGTTCACCAACTTGGGGGTTCGCCTCCCCTTTCCCCCTTTCAAATGGCACTGCTTAACCGGTGTGACGTGGCGCCGTCTCAATTGCATTCGAAAAGTTAGGCTTCTATCCACTGTTTCAAGATGGTCTGTGAATATTTAGAGCTGCCGACCTCCGTTGAGGTGTTCTTATTTCTTTTTACCCTGACAAACCCTTCTAAAGAGGGGAAGGCCAAAAAAGGGTTCATATCCTTCCAATCAGCCCAAGGTCGGAAGATCTTTGGCCTGTTCGAAGATTTCTACCACGCTTTTAAGGATAAATAATTCAAGGTTAACCCGGCCGAAAGTCGGCATCCCTTTTGGTTGACGTTAGAAGGAGAACGTCGCATCCCGACCTATTGAAGTTTTCGGGCGGGGTCTAATGCCTTCACAAAGGTGACATACAAGGGGTTGTCTCCCGAGAACAAGAAGGTTGCCGACGTTCTGTTGGTTATCTTCGGCAAGAACCATGTTAACCCCCATCTCCTTATAGGGGATCAGGATATGGCTAGGAGTTATATTGGTGGGTGGTTTCCTAGTCACTTATTCGTGTTCGTTATTTTTTGTTATTTGATTGACCGTTTTACTGTCTAACGAGCTTTCGTCTATTGTTGCAGTACCAATGGCTAGCGAACAGGTTGGACTTGATGCTTTTTTCAACACATTTCTTCTTGAGGGTAGTGATGATGACTTTGCCACCCACACTAACGAGGTGCCTCATTCTTCTGCTGCCGAGGCTGAGGCCCAGTCCCCAACCGGCTGCAGAAGTAGAGGGTGAAGGTCTTGAGGTTACTGTTGTCAATAACCCAAGGAAAAGGAAACCGTCCTCCAGCCCTGAGGGGATCCTCACGGTAATGGAGAAGAATTTTGATGCCGGGACTTTTATTGATTCTTAGCTCCTGCCCGGCACGGAGGACTTCTTCCATGGTGGGGATCTTTCTTCTCAAGTCAAATGGGTGTACCGAACCTTGCTCTGGGCGGCCGCCATAGCGAGGAAAGCGGAACCCATCTTGGCTGGGGCACGGTCATTGGAGAACAAGCTTCAATCTTCAATCAAAGCTAATGAGAAGTACAAGGTTGAGGTGAAGTCACTTCAAACACAGCTAGCTACCTCCGAGGAGAAAGTTAAGGCTTCCGACGCAACGGTTGCGCGACTTGCCGAGCGAGAGCTTACTTCTGTGGTTTCCGGGGTGATCAGTCCCGGGATGCTGTGTAGTTATATATTTTAAATAATATTGAAATATGAAACAAGAATAGAGACGATCAGAGTAGCCTGTAAACAACTATATCATGATAAATTGCAAGTAAACAACTAATGGGAGGTAATGTAACATGAAATGAAATGGGTCTTACAAAACCAGTACATTGCCTGCCCGTCGGGTGTGCTCGGGCTTCTAAGAGTAGAACCTTCTTAGGTTCCTTGCATTCCATGTTCTCGGGACCTCCATTCCTTCCAGTCATTCCAGCTTATAAGCTCCGTTACCGACTACTTTTTTTACCCTGTATGGGCCTTCCCAATTGGCTGTCAACTTTCCTTCCCCTGGTGCCGGGCGTCTGACATCGTTGCGTCGCAAGACTAGGTCGCTTAGCTCAAAATCTCTTTTTAGTACTTTGGCATTGTAACGTAGGACCATCCTTTGTTTCAACGCCATTTCTGACAAGTGGGCCATCTCTCTAGTCTCATCTAGTAAGTTCTTTTCTATAGCCTCTTCAACTCCCCCCAAGAGTAGTCGTGGGCTTGGTTCCCCGATCTCTACGGATATTATCGCGTCAACCCCATAGGTGAGCCTAAAGGGGGTCTCCCAGTGGAGGATTGTTGCGTTGTGCGATAAGACCACAGAACCGATGCTAGCTCGTCTGCCCAGGCACCCTTCTTCTGGTCAAGCCACTTTTTAAGACCCAGTAGGATAACCTTATTTGCTACCTTGACTTGGCCGTTAGTTTGGGGGTGTTCCACGAATGAGAAATTCTGCTTTATCCCTAGGCCAGCGAGAAATTTCCCGAATTTTTTGTCGGTAAACTATGTACCGTTATCCGAGATGACGACCTCCGAGATTCCAAATCTGGCTATTACTTGCCTCCACATGAACTTTTGGAAAATTGCTGAGGAAATGCTGGCCATTGGTTCGGCCTCCACCCACTTAGTGTAGTAGTCGATGGCAACAATCAGGTACTTGACCTGCCTAGGTCCGACCGAGAAAGGTCCTAACAGGTCGACACCCCATTGGGAGAATGGTCGGGAGGCCATTAGTAGGATCAGCTCAGCCGTCGGTGCCTTGTGAAAGTTGGCATTTTCCTGTTATCTCTTGTATTTCTTCACGAATTCTTTGGAATCTGCCATCATTGAGGGCCAATAGTAGCCGGCCCTAACGAGTTTCTGAGTTAAGGCCTTTCCTCTGATGTGGTGGCCGCAGCACCCTTCGTGGACTTCTCTTAATACGTAGTCCGTCTGGTCGGGGCGCAGGCACTTCAACAGGGGTTGGTTGAGCCTTTTCTTAAACAGCTGGCTCTGTATTATTGTATACTTGGCCGCTTCTCTCCTCAGCGCTTTCACCAACTTTTTGTCATCAGGGAGTTTACCACTTTCCAGGAAATCGGCGATTGGGTCCATCTACGAAGGGCCTCCCTGGGTTATATGCAAGGTCACTGATGGTTCTTTGACCAAACATTGAATGAGAGATCGATTCCCCGTCCCTGGCTTTGTCCTCGCCAGTTTTGATAGAAGGTCAGCTCGTGTTCATCTCTTTCAGAATGTGCTGTATCGTGACCTCATCAAACTCCTCACTCAGCTTCTTGACCCTCTCCAAGTATTTTTGCAGCAGTGAGTCCCTGGCTTGATACGTTCCATTAATCTGTGATGTGACGACCTGAGAGTCACTACATACTTCCACTTTGGAGGCCCCGACCTTCCTTGCCAAAAGTAGGCCGCCAAGAAGGGCCTCATATTCTGCTTGATTATTGGACACCGGGAACTCGAACTTGACCGATTGTTCATACATGACTCCCGTTGGGCATTCTAGGATGATTTCTGCTCCCCCGAATGTTTGGTTAGAGGCTCCGTCTACATGGAGCTTCCACCGTGTGCTCGGTGATTCGAAAGGGTTTCCCATTACTTCAACCAAGAAGTCGGCCATTGGTTGGGCCTTGATTGCGTGTTTGGGTTCGTACTGTAAGTCATTGATGAGCGGATAATTTATACCCTTTTGGAAGTGTTTTTATATAGTTTCTAGTATGTTTTAAGTGCTTTCTATTATATTTTTATTAGTTTTTATTCAAAAATCATATTTCTGGACTTTACTATGATTTTGTGTGTTTTTTTGTAATTTCAGGTATTTTCTGGCTGAAATTGAGGGACCTGAGGAAAAATCTTATTCAGAGGCTGAGAAAGGACTGCAGATGCTATTGGATTCTGACCTCCCTACACTCGAAATGGATTTTCTGGAGCTACAAAAGTCCAATTGATGCGCTCTTAATTGCGTTGGAAAGTAGACATCTTGGGCTTTCCAGCAATATATAGTAGTCCTTACTTAGCTCGAGATTTTGTAGCGCAAACTGGCGTTTAAACCCTAAAATAGAAGTGGATCAAGCTAAGGTAGAGGTAATTGAAAAATTACCACTTCCCACCAATGTTAAGGCAATTAGAAGCTTTTTGGGATATGCAGGATTCTACAGGAGGTTTATAAAGGATTTTTCAAAAATTGCAAAACCTCTGAGTAATCTGCTAGCTGCTGATACACCATTTGTTTTTGACACAGAGTGTTTGTAGTCCTTTGAGACTCTAAAGGCTAAGTTGGTCACAGCACCTGTCATTTCTACACCAGACTAGACATTACCATTCAAATTAATGTGTGATGCCAGTGACCATGCTATTGGTGCAGTATTGGGACAAAGGCATAACAAGCTTCTGCATGTCATATACTATGCCAGTCATGTTCTAAATGACGCACAGAAAAATTACACAACCACAGAAAAAGAGCTGCTTGCAGTGGTTTATGCCATTGACAAGTTTAGATCCTATTTAATAGGATCAAAAGTGATTATCTACACTGACCATGCTGCTCTTATGTATCTACTGACAAAGTAGAATTCAAAACCCAGGCTCATAAGATGGTGCTGCTTTTGTAAGAGTTTGATATAGAAATATGAGAGAGAAAAGGGACAGAGAACCAAGTAGCTGATCACTTGTCCCGAATAGAACCAGTAGCAGGAGCGTCCCTCCCTCCTACTGAGATCTCTAAAACCTTTCCGGATGAGCAACTCTTTGCCATCCAGGAAGTACCATGGTTTGCAGACATTGCAAACTATAAAGCTGTGAGATTCATACCTAAAGAGTACAGTAAACAGCAAAGTAAAAAATTAATTTCTGATGCAAAGTACTACTTGTGGGATGAACATTATCTCTTTAAGAGATGTGCAGACGGAATGATCCGCAGATGCGTGCCTAGAGAAGAGGCACAGAAGATCCTATAGCATTGCCATGGATCACAATATGGAGGACATTTTGGAGGTAAGCGAACAGCCACAAAAGTTCTCCAATGTGGCTTCTACTGGCCTACCCTCTATAGAGACTCCCGAGGTTTGTACGTAACTGTGACAGTTGCCAGAGAGCTGGTAATCTGCCTCATGGTTATGCCATGTCTCAGCAAGGGATCTTAGAGATTTTGTTGTTTGATGTATGGGGTATTGACTTCATGGGGCCTTTCCCACCATCATACTCAAACACTTACATTCAGGTGGCAGTAGACTATGTATCTAAATGGGTAGAGGCAATTGCCACACCCACTAATGATATTAAGACAGTGCTAAAGTTCCTTCAAAAGCATATCTTCAGCAGGTTTGGTGTCCCTAGAATACTAATCAGTGATGGAGGGACTCATTTCTACAATAAACAGCTTGACTCTGCTCTGATCCGATATGGAATTAACCACAAAGTGGCAACTCCATATCATCCACAGAGAAATGGGCAGGCTAAAGTCTCAAATAGAGAACAAAAACGAATCCTGGAACGAACTGTAAGTACCCGTAGAAAGGATTGGGCAAGGAGTCTGGATGATGCTTTATGGGTATACAGAACTGCATTCAAAACTTTTATAGGGACCTCTCAATACCAACTTGTGTATGGAAAAGCCTGTCTCCTGCCAGTGGAACTGGAACACAAGGCCTATTGGGCAACCAGATTCCTAAACCTTGATGCCAAGTTAGCTGGAGAGAAATGATTACTCCAGTTGAATGAGCTAGAGGAATTCAGACTAAATGCTGTCGAAAATGCAAAAAATTTACAAGGAGAAAGCAAAATGGTGCCATGACAAGAAACTGTCATCCAGAGTCTTTGAGCCAGGACAGAAGGTTCTGCTGTTTAACTCTAGGTTCAAACTATTCCCTGGGAAATTAAAATCCCGGTGGAGGAGATCATATGTGATTACAAGTGTGTCACCATTTGGATATGTAGAGCTTCAGGATATTGACTCCGACAAGAAGTTCATTGTTAATGGACAAAGAGTCAAACATTATCTTGAAAGCAATGTTGAGCAAGAATGCTCAAAACTGAGACTAGATTAAAGCTCAGTAAAGTCCAGCTAAAGACAATAAAGAAGCCCTTGCTGGGAGGCAACCCAGCCATTAGCAAAGTTTATTTGTTATTTAAATAATAATTATAAGAGTTTGATATGAATTATCTTCAAGGTTAATTATCAATTGCAGGAGTTTATAGAGTTACAGAAGGATTCAGAGCATAAAGCAGAGAAAAGGAGCTCACTGGCACGAAAACGCCAGTATTGCTATTTTGGGCGTTAAACGCCAGAATGGGTACTATTCTGGGCGTTTAATGCCAGTAAAGATACCATTCAGGGCGTTAAACTCCAGAATGGGCACCATTCTGGGTGTTTAATGCCAGAGTTGCAGCATCCTAGGCGTTTAGAAAAACGCCCAGTGATACCTGGCTCGCGTTAAACGCCCACAATGGCCAACATATGGGCGTTAAACGCCAGAATGGAAACCATTCTGAGCGTTTAACGCCATAAAAGGCAGGGGGAGGAGATTTCGTTTTCACTTCAAATTTTTCAAACTTTCATGTTTTAAATCATAATTTTCTGCATCAACATGTTACAAATTTTCATCACTCACATTTAATCTTCAAAAATTCAATAATCTTCTAAATCCCTTTTCAATTTTCTTTCAAATCCTTTCCAAATTTTTTTCAAAATCTCATTTATCTTTTCAATTCCTTTCCAAATCTTTTCCAACTCATCATATCTTCTTTTAATTCTTAGATGCATCAACAAATTTTCAGATTTAACTTCTTTATATCTTTTTCATATCATGATTCAATTTTTTTTACCAATCATATCTTTCTATCATATCTTTTTTAAAATTTTTGAAACCCCACCCCTCCACTTTTAAATACACGTTTGGCCACCCCCTTCTCTTCCACAATTTGAATTTGAATCTCCTCATATTTCTCTCCTTTCCTTTCTTTTGCTAGAGGACAAGCAAATCTCTAAGTTTGGTTTGTTTTTCCGTGATCACCGAGCTAAGACACATTAAGATCATGGCCCCTAAGGGAAAATAAACCACTTCAAGAGGCAAGAAAGAGAATACTCCAAAGCCACTTTGGAATCAAGAGAGGTTCTTAACCAAAGAACATGCAGACCATTATCACAAAATAATGGGTTTGAGGTCAGTGATCCCAAAAGTTAAGTTCGATCTGAAAGAAGACAAATATCCGGAGTTCTAAGAACAGATTTGAAACAGAAGTTGGGAAATTCTAGCCAATTCTGAAACAAAGGTTGGAAGAAACATGGTTCAGAAATTCTACTCAAATCTGTTGCTGACAGATAAGCAGAGAATGATTGGAACTGCCTTCCATACCTTTCAAACTATGGTCAGAGGGAGGATTATCTACTTTCACCTTGACAAATTAAGAGAGGTCTTCAAGCTGCCTCAACTGCAAGATGATCCAGAATCCTTTAATAGGAGAATGGTGAGAATAGATAAATAGTTGGACCAAGTTCTAGAGGACATACGCCTCCCTGGAGCCAAATGGATAACCAACTCAAAAGGTGTCTCAAACTAACTCAAGAGAGAAGATCTCAAACCAGTCGCTAGGTACTGGCTGGACTTCATTGGGCATTCTATACTGCCCACTAGCAACCGCTCTGAGGTCACTATCAAAAGAGCAGTGGTGATTCATTGCATTATGCTGGGAAACGAAGTGGAGATTCATCATCTGATTTCTTGTGAGATCTACACAATTTCAAATAAGAACTCCACTAAAGCCAAATTAGCTTACCCAAGCTTAATCTCTTTGCTATGTAAAGATGCTGGGGTAAAGATGGGAGTAGATGAGTTCATCCCAGTCAAGCACCCAATCACCAAGAAGTCAATGGAAGGACAACAAGTGCAAGATAACTCCATCAAAAGGAGGGCACAAGAGTTCCTCCCAGAAATGCCTCAGATTGACTACTGGACCCGTCTAGAAGCATCTGTCACCAAGATGCAAGAAGCTATGGATCAACTTAAGGAGGATCAACAAAATCAAAATAGCATGCTTTGCAAGCTTCTTAAGCAACAGGAGAAGCAAGGGCGTGAGTTACAGGAGCTGTAGCGCCAGAAGCTCTCCCTTAAAGAGCCAGGCATCCCACAACTTAAATGAGTACTTACCTCCCCCAATGCAGGTTGTTGAGTCCTAACTCTGTGATAACTTTTGTTATTAGAGATCAATTTTAAGGGTCATTTATTTTTATGTTTTTAATTTTCTTTCTTCTATTATTCGTGGTCTGCTTTTATGTTTATTTTAAGTCTTATTTTTATTTCATGATTAATAAAATTCAGAGTCTATGCCTTAAAGCTATGAATGTCCTATGAATCCTTCACCTTTCTTAAATAAAAAAAAATTGGTTTTAATTACAAAAGAATAAGAAGTACATAATTTTGAATTATATCTTGAAATTAGTTTAATTATTTTGATGTGGTGACAATACCTTTTGTTTTCTGAATGAATGCTTGAATAGTGCATATTTTTGAATTTGTTGTTTAGGAATGTTAAAAATTTTTGGCTCTTGAAAGAATAATGAAAAGGAGAGATGTTATTGATAATCTGAAAAATCATGAATTTGATTCTTGAAGCAAGAAAAAGCAGTGAAGAACAAAGCTTGCGAAAAAAAAACAGAAAAAGCCAATAGCCTTTTAAACCAAAAGGCAAGGGTAAAAAGGATCCAAGGCTTTGAGAATTAATGGATAGGAGGGCCCACAGAAATAAAATCTTGGTCTAAGCGGCTAAACCGAGCTGTCCCTAAATATGTGCTTATGGCATGCAGGTCCAAGTGAAAAGCTTGAGACTGCGTGGTTAAAATCGTGATCCAAAGCAAAAGAGTGTGCTTAAGAACTCTGGACACCTCTAACTGGGGACTTTAGCAAAGCTGAGTCACAATCTGAAAAGGTTCACCCAGTTATGTGTCTGTGGCATTTATGTATCCTATAGTATTACTGGAAAACAAGATGCTTAGGGTCACAGCCAAGACTCATAAGGTAGCTGTGTTCAAGAATCAACATATTAAACTAGGAGAGTCAATAACACTATCTGAATTCTGAGTTCCTATGGAAGCCAATCATTCTGAACTTCAAAGGATAAAGTGAGATGCTAAAACTGTTCAGAAGCAAAAAGGCTACAAGTCCTGCTCATCTAATTGGAACTGAGCTCATTTATAAGTTTGGAATTCTGTGTATATTCTCTTCTTTTTATTCTATTTTTTTTTCAGTTGCTTGGGGACAAGCAACAATTTAAGTTTGGTGTTGTGATGAGTGGATAATTTATACCCTTTTTGCCAGTGTTTTTATATAGTTTCTAGTATGTTTTTAGTGCTTTCTATTATATTTTTATTAGTTTTAATTTAAATATCACATTTCTGTACTTTACTATGATTTTGTGTGTTTTTCTATAATTTCAGGTATTTTCTGGCTGAAATTGAGGGACCTGAGCAAAAATCTGATTCAGAGGATGAGAAAGGACTGCAGATGCTGTTGTATTCTGACCTCCCTGCACTCGAAATGGATTTTCTGGAGCTACAGAAGTCCAATTGATGCACTCTCAATTGCGTTGGAAAGTAGATATCTTGGGCCTTTCAAAAATATATAATAGTCCATACTTGGCCCGAGATTTGGTAGCACAAACTGGCGTTTAAACACCAGCTCCCTACCTTTTTCTAGCGTTAAACGCCAGAACTGGCATAAAAGTTGGAGTTAAATGCCCAAACTGGCACAAAAGCTGGAGTTCAACGCCAGGAATAGCCTATGCACGTGGAAGCTTCAGTGCTCAGCCCAAACACACACCAAGTGGACCCCGGAAGTGGATTTCTTCACTATCTATCTTAGCTTACTCATTTTCTGTAAACCTAGGTTACTGGTTCATTATAAAAACCACTTTTAGAGATTCATTTTGTACCTCATGACATTTTACATTAGAACTTGTATTTTCTACGGCATGAGTCTCTAAACTCCATGGTTGGGGGTGAGGAGCTCTACTGTGTCTCGATGGATTAATGCAATTACTTCTGTTTTCTATTCAATCACACTTGTTTATATTCTAAGATATTCACTCGCACTTCAACATGATGAATGTGATGATCCGTGACACTCATCACCATTCTCACCTATGAATGCGTGCCTGACAACCACCTCCATTCTATCTGCAATCACTTTATTGTGTATCTCTTGGGTTCCTGGTTCACGCGTTTGATTGTATCTCCTGACAATAGAACATTCAAATCCGTGAGACCAGAGTCTTCGTGGTATAAGCTAGAATCAATTGGCAGCATTCTTGAGATCCAGAAAGTCTAAACCTTGTCTGTGGTATTCCGAGTATGATCTGGGAAAGGATGACTATGACGAGCTTCAAACTCATGAATGTTGGGTATAGTGACAGTGTGCAAAAGGATCAATGGATCTTATTCCAACACTAGTGAGAACCGACAGATGATTAGCCCTACGAAACCCGTAGCTGGACCATTTTCACTGAGAGGACGGATGGTAGCCATTGACAACGGTGATCCACCAACATACAGCTTGCCATTGAAGGAGCCTTACGTGCGTGAAGAAGAAGACAGTAGGAAAGTAGAGATTCAGAAGATAGAGCATCTCCAAAATCTCAACCTGTTCTCCATTATTGCATAACAAGTATCATTTAATTTATGTTCTTTTACTCATTCCAATTAAAACTAAGAATTATTGTTGATATCCTGACTAAGAGTTACAAGATAACCATAGCTTGCTTCAAGCCGACGATCTCCGTGGGATCGACCCTTACTCAGGTAAGGTATTACTTGGACGACCCAGTGCACTTGCTGGTTAGTTGTGCGGAATTGCAAAAGTGTGATTGTAATTTTGTGCACCAGTCATACTAAGACAGCTCGATTGCCCAGGTCATCATCCTGCCCGCCAGGTCGGGCTTTGCAGCACCTGGCAAATCGCTTGGTCTGTCCTGACGATTATCTGGTATCCTTGGAAGTACTATCGCAACCTAATGGAGGAGGTCAGGAGCGCGTATGCCAGCTTTTCCAGCTTACTATACCTCAGTTCTACCCCCTGTAGCGCCTTGCTCACGAAGTAGACCAGTTGCTGAATCTTCCCTTCTTTTCATACCAGGACGGTTGCCAAAGTTTCATCAGTTAGTACCATGTACAAGAATAGTGCTTCTCCATTTCTGGGCTAACCGAGGACAAGGGGTGCCGATATGATGCTCTTGAAGTGATTGAAGGCTTCCTCGTACGCCAGGGTCCACTCGAACACTATCCCTTTTTTCATCATATTGAAAAACGGGAGGGCTTTGGCAGCCGACGCGTCAAGGATCCGGGATAGCGCCGTGAGTCTTCCCGCTAGCCTCTGCACATCTTTAACACACCCCGGGCTCGTCATCCGCATGATTACCTCACATTTCTCTGGGTTGGCTTCTACCCCTATTTGGGTTATCATGAAACCCAGGAACTTCCCGGCTTCCATGGCGAAGGCACACTTTAGGGGGGTTAAGCCTCATGTTGTGCTGCCGAAGAGATGCGAGCACGGTCCCCAAGTTGCTGATGAGATCTTCAGCCTGGGCAGTCTTCACCAGGATGTCGTCGATGTACACTGGTGATGGCCTAAAGTGGGTTATGAATTTTTCTCAAAATAGAATTGGCGTTGCAAGTATAGTCCCAAACCCACAATCAACCAACATCAAAGTTTAAAATAAAGATATGTCACAATTCAAAACCAATTTAATTCCGGGAGTTTCAATTCCCGAGTCGTCTCCCAAAGACACTTGAGACCAATGAGTGTGCAGTCTTGGGTTTGAGGATCATGGGGTTTTCAATAAAGGAACAAACATATAAACCAATAAAAGAACATACAAAATTGTAATAAATGAACTAATAAAGGAATTAATGAAGTAACTATGCAATATAGACAAGTAAAGTGTAAAGGGAACCAATGTAAATGTGTGTAAAGGTATTGAAGCATAAAAGGCATTTTGGCTTGGAGTGAGCTAAGGGTCCTTTCCTTGTTGGAACCACAACTATGCCAATTAGAATGGATCAATCTCACTTGATTAACTTTTGCATCGTAAAGTAAGTTAGATGAGCATAAGTGTTCTTAACCCACAAATCCTAAATTGCTTGCTAATTAACATAGCAACAACATAGCATTAGTGGGAACAAGAACAATTAACAATCCAAAATTGACACTAAATATTGGACATTCTAACTCTAGGAACCCAATTGCTCACTTTTCCCAAGCCAAGAGATAGAAAACTTGCCCAAAATCATGCTTGACATTTTGTCAAATACTTGGTGGGCAAAAAGCTTAAACATGGAAAAAATGAGAACAAGCTTGAAACCAAAAGCAACAAATGATCTCAATCAACAATAAAGACTCAAGAAAGCATGTAACACTCATCAAACATCAAATTTATCAACAAGAAAAAGAAATTGCAAAGGAGAAGTAAAATTGAACTATAACTTGAATTATAAGAAAGTGTAAGAACAATGTAACTATAAAGAGTAATAGCAAGAGATACTTACAATGGGAATTAGCAAAATCCAAGATCAAAATTAAAAAGGCACTTGAATGTAAAAATCCTAGTATAAACCCTAGAAGAGAAGATGATGAAAAAAAACTTAAAGAAAAACTACACTAAAAGCTATCTACTACTACTCCTAAACTATCCTAATGATATCCTATGTTCCTTCCTTCATTTCCCCTCCAATATGAGCTAAAAGACTTCAGAAAAGGGCCTCCAAAGCCTCCAAATCGTGAGTCACATGCCATTTTAATGAAGTCATGCGCGGACACCTGTGCAGACACACAGATGCGTGCGCCCGCACACTTCGCGAAAATCCCTTCCTGTGCGTACGCACAAGTAGCTGTGCGCACGCACACTAGGCGATGCCTCATTGGATGTGCGATGCGCTCGAAATGATCCACGTGCTCTGATTGGGCAGCTGTGCGTACGCACAAGTAGCTGTGCACACGCACACGTCTCTGAACTCATCTCCTTTTATTCTTCATGTTTCCTCCACTTTGCATGCTCTTCTTCCATTTTTTCCAACTCATTCCTATCTTATACACCTGAATTCACTCACAAACAATATCAAGACATCAAATAGAAGGCGAATGGAATAAAATAGATTAAATTATGCACAAAAGAGCATATTTTCATAATTAAGCACAATTTGGGAGGAAAGTTCAAAAGCATGCTATTTAAGGGAATAAGTGCAAGTTTATGTGATGAAAATCCATTTAATTCTGACAAAAAATCATCATCAAATAAGGATTCATCAATTCTCCCATACTTAAACACTAGCATATCCTCATGCTAAACACACTCAAAGGAGATAGATGAAAGGAAAAATGACTTATGATATATACTACTTAAATGCATGCAACTATCCTAAGGGTAACTATCAATATGCACTATGTACAGAGTTGGTAAAAACAAGCCATGAAATTCCTATCCATCATAAGAAAACTTTAGGGCCAATGCAAAGAGTTCAAGCACTAAGATCAATATCCAAAGAGTTGAATTGAAATTATCAAAACTATCCAATTAAACAACTTGCAAGAAGATACAATATGAGGCGTAAAAACATAGAATTGAGCGATCGAACCTCTCACCGGATGTGTATCCGCTCAATTCGCTCTGTGTTTAGGGTTTAACCACTCAATTCTCCTTTTATCATGCTTTTCAAAAATTTGCAAGTCATCTAACAATCAACTAGTATTTAATGCATGAATAACAAATATCATGAGGTCTTTAAAGGGATGTAATGGGGCTAGGATTTAGGTAGGATGAAATATGGTTGAGTGGACTTAAAGAATTAGTTCTTTGATTAGCTTGAGTGTCCACCTAATCCTACATCACCTATGTACTCATAACAATACAACCTTTCTACCCATTCTCTTTTTCTATCTCACCTCACTCATGCATTTTCTTTTCAAACATGGCATATGCATCCTTTATTTACTCTTTTATTTCATACTTTGTCATGCACAATCTTTTTTTTTAGTTAAATTATGAATACATATGTTTCAATTAATGAAATGCATGAGCATTACCTAATTGCCCAAAAAAATTTTCACAATGAGTTCATGCCTCTACACCAATGCTTCCCAAAATTCCCCCCCACTTAAAATTTACACACTAACCCACCCGAGCTAATCAAAGAGTAATTCAGGGACATCAATGGTTTTTCGCTTAAGGGGCGTAATGTGCTTATCATCAGAACAAACGGGATTCATAGGCTCAAAAAGGGTTCACAAAGGTGAATGCAAGGGTTGGCCATATAGGTTAGTGAGTTTATCATTAAAGATGGCCTCAATCATGCTAAATGCATTCAAACACAAATACAGGACATAAAGAATCATGCAAACCAATGATCACAATCAAAAAGGAGTATAATCACACACAAGAACAACATTATGGCTGAAAAGTGCAACCATCTATTAAAGCTCAAATCTCACAAGGTATCTTGTTCTAGCTCTTTTCCATTTTCTACAAACAAGATACTCCAAGCAAGTTGGTAAACACAATTTTTCTTCAATTCAATCAATGGTATGCCCTGAGAAAGATTTCATGGCAATTCCTTGGTGTTTCACTAACTTATTCATTCTATCATGCAACATGCAAGCATTAACTACCATATAACTATGAACTAAAAAGAGGTATCTACAAACAAACCAACTAAGATGCAATGAAAATAAAGCTACTAAAATTCATCAAAAAGAACAAAAAAGAATATTGCAAAGTGATTTGAGAAAAGTAATTTTTACCCCCACGCGAAGTCGATCCTCCCTCACACTTAGTTCGTGCACGGTCCTCCGTGCTTGCTTAGGATCCGGGAGAATGAGAACTTCAGGACCACCTTCAGCTGGTGGTACCGGGAATGGGTTGGTCACCTTCATCATACTCCTCCCCAACTAGCTCGAATGAAGCCTCAGGAGTTGGGCTGGGGTCTCTCCCTTCTAGCTTTGCCGCTATCCACTCAAAACGTTTGTGCTCCAAATGCTCCATGTGGTAGATATCATGAAAGATGTCTCGGAATAGGTCCAGAAGAGACCAAAGAACCGGTAAAGAAATCGATGAGATTGCTAGACTTGATGGTGGTGCTACGGGTGCTTTCCTCTTCGAGGGTGTTTTCTTTAATGGTCTATCCAATTCTCCTCTCGGAATGAACTTGTTACCTCTTGGAAACTCGAACATGATATCCATCGGTCGCCTCTCTATCCCCGCTGCGTTTGCTAAGCGCATCACCATCGTCGGAAATGGAATGTTGGTACTCTTCTTCTCCACCGATTTCCATATCGATTTGCACAATAAAGGTACAATGGCTATATGTTTCCCTTCCATAATAGCCCACAATAATAAAGCAGTTTTAAATCTCACATGGGTAGTGTGGGTGCTCGGGATGATGTAATCCGCCATAATCTGATGCCATATACGAGCTTCAGCATTCAAATCAGAGTATGTAATACTAGTGAGAACAGAATTCCTCCCTTTGCTATACTCCCAAGATGCACCAGGATGGCCTATTATCTCAAGAATGGGAGTCAGAGATATTCTTCCTTTGAATACATCCACATTTATCTTGGAATAATCATCCTTCTCAAGCGGGATGTGGGGGATATTCAGAATAGCTTTTAGAGCTTGATTGGATGTATCCAACATCCTTCCCCGGAGGAATATTAACTTTGCTTCCCAAGCTTGGTAGTTCGCATAGAATTCCCACACCATAGTTTTATTTACTTCAATGGGTTCTCGCTCGAGAAATTCCCAATGAAGCGAGGCAACCCTTTGGTGAATAGTCGCCTTGTATTGGCTTGGAACCTTCAACGGCCGCTCCCAATTGATTGTACGCTTCTCAATAGCCTCGTATTGAGAGTCGGCTCTTCAGTTAACCAAGGTATTTGGTTTATCACCTTGGCGATCCCACCAAACATCAGGAAAGAAATTGGTGGCTTGCTCAACCAGTGAGGTAACCGGTGCTTTACTATTCTTTCTCATCCTGAAAATAGAAATAAAAGAACTTCGAGATCATAGGGCAACAATAAAACAAAATTACTGAGGAAGAACTAACAAGGTTAAAAGAAGCTCTAAAAGTAGTGTGATTTACAAAAGCACAGTGTGTATATTCTAATTATGCGTGTGGTTGCAACACAAACACCGGCCGGATACCACGGCAATCACATTGTTTATTGGACAAAGCTCACTGCTTCTCAAATAAGTGCTTAAGTTGCAATGCTAAAGCATAGACATAAAAGCAACTTCAAGCTCGCACCAATTGATTCATTAACACGCTTTGAATGTAATGGTCATTGAGGTTGTCGGCAAGAAATTTCATTAGCAAAAGTGTACAACAACAACAACCATTCACTCAAAGTGAATCGTCAATTGCTCATCCTCAAGAAGTGGTAACCACATGTGAAATGTTCTAAGGTAAGGCCAAAAGATGTTTGATCAAGATATCATCTAAAGTTGAACAATTGTAAAGTGATTACCGAATCAAAAATTCCGAGATGAACAATGACAATTGATCACATACAACACAATGCATTTGTAATTAAACTTTCATATCGATAAACAAGGAAATACATTGGTGACTTCACTTAAATACCATCAAGAGTCATAATTAAAGTTGCACAATTCATACACTATGCCCAATAAGAGATAAATTGAACACACATGATGGCCAAGTCATATGAATCAAACAAAATGTTCATTGAGGTATTTCGTCAAACATGTGATATGCAATGTGCAGACTTATCGAAATTGATGCTCAAATTCGACCATAATCAACCCATAATCACATTTTAAAACTTGCAATACAAAGAGATAAAGAAAAAAAGTAAAACTAATCTAAGCAACATGAAAAGAAAATCAAAGCAATTGCAGAAATCAACAACAAAAAGGAAAAGGGAAAGAAAAAATGAACCTAAAAATTGAAGGTGCAAACAAGCAAGAATGGGGAAGGGAACAATAGCACTCTTTATAGCCATTGCGAATAGTGACGGTTGGGATCGCCAGAAAAACAAAGCATCGGAAGAGAAAACTCACCGGTGGTGAATAGAGAAAAGAGAAAGGAAAGAAAAAAAGAAAAGAGAAGAGAAGTAAGAGAGAGAAGCTATGAGAGAGAGAGGTTGTGGCGGCTTGACGGCAGCGGTGGCCGGTGGCAAGGTCGCCTGACTAAGCAGAGAGATGGAGGGGAGCAGCAGCTGTGAGAAAGAAGAAAGAAATGAAACTGCTGCTCAACAGGGCAGGTTGCCCTGATAACGCCCAAATCGAGTCGCGTGGGGGTGCACAGAGACCTGTGTGGACACACAGAAAGCAATGATTAGAAGGGGTGCAAATGCACACAGCATGCTGTCCCCGCAACCAAAGGAGGTGTAAGAGCGTGTGCGGACGCACAGTAGGGAGCGCGCGCAGGGGTCGCAAGATAAGGGATGTGTGCGTACGCATAAGCTGGTGCGTACGCACAACAGAACGTGCGGTTGCTCCCACCTGAGGGGCTGCAACAGCGCGTGCGGGCGCACAATAGCGTGCTCTCGCACTGGAAACTTCGTTTTTTTTTTGAATGCCTGAGGTGAAGAGTCATGTGTGCGTGCGCACACAGGTCCGTGCGCACGCACAGGGACAAAGATGGAGGAGGTTGTTCACGCGCACAACTTGTGACGACGCTCCCACCAGAGGGCTGTCAATTAGTGTGCGGGCGCACACGTCCGTGCAGCCGCACAAGAGGTGCGAAAAAGGGACTGCGTGCATACGCACGAGGTAGTGCGCACGCACAGGGCTAAGAAAACAGGGTAGCGCGCACGCACAGGCAGTGCTGGCGCTGCCAACAGAGGGTGCTGCAAAGGGTGTGCGGGCGCACAAAGGCGTGCACTCGCACAGATGGCAAAAATTGCAGTTGCGTGCGCACGCACAGGTGCTCTGTTTCATAAAAATTTTTCTTTTCAAAACTAAGGTTCCCTCTTATAGTACAGCAACATACCAACCCCAAATCATTCAAACAAGCATAAATTCATGCTCCGCAAGCAATTCAACTTATTCAATCCAAAAATACCAAATCAAAACTAAGCTAATCATCATACCTAAAGAAAGCAACTAATTCAAAAAGCTATAAACAAAAGATAAAGTTGGAACAATGTTACCATGGTGGGGTATCTCCCACCAAGAACTTTGGTTTAGAGTCCTAAGTTAGACTTTGCATGGCTTCATTGGTCACTTGAAACTTCTCCAAGGAGGAATATCTCCAACTCCTTGGCATTCTTGGGTTGAGTATGATAAAGTTTCACCCTATGACCATTAACTTTGAACCTAACTCCATTGATACGGTGAATCACTTCCACCACCCTATAAGACTTGACATCTACCACTTTAAACGGCCCGTCCCATCTAGATCTCAATTTTTCGGGCATCAATCGCAACCTTGAATTGTACACAAGCACTTCATCACCTATCTTGAAGTTCTTCCTCCTAATATTCTGGTCATGGAATGCCTTAGTTTTTTCCTTGTAGAACTGAGCATTCTCATATGCTTCCAACCTAAGGCATTATAATTCCTCCAACTGAAGATTATGTGCCTTTCCCGTCCCCTTTAAGTTTGGATTGTAATTCTTCACTGCCCAATAGGCTCTATGTTGGATTTCAACCGGAAGATGACAAGGCTTCCCAAGAATAATACGGAATGGGCTCATTCGGATTGGGGCCTTGTAAGTAGTCCTATAGGCCCATAATGCATCTTCCAATCTAGAACTCCAATCCTTCCTCTCTGGGTTAACCACTTTCTCTAAGATTCTTTTGATCTCCCTGTTGGATACTTCCGCTTGCCCATTGGTTTGGGGGTGATAGGCTGTAGAAACTTTGTGAATGACCTCATACTTTTTCATCAACGCCTAAATTTTCCATCGCGCTGTGCTATCGCGGCACCAACGGCGTGATTCGAGGCGTCGCACATGATCTCAAAAGGTTAATTCCAATTTGGGCCTCGCACAATAGGAGCTGTGGTTAGCGCTTCCTTCAACTTGTCAAAAGCCTTTTTGCAATCTTCACCGAAATGAAATTCCACATCCTTTTGCAGTAGGCGGGAGAGAGGTAAGGCGACTCTGCTAAAGTCCTTGATGAACCGACAATAAAAGCCTGCTTGACCAAGGAAGGAACAGATCTCCCTCACCGAGGAGGGGTAAGGTAAACTCGAAATGACATCGATCTTAGCCGGGTCGACGGAGATTCCGTCTTTAGAAACAATATGACCCAATACTATACCTTGTTTCACCATGAAGTGGCACTTTTCAAAATTCAAAACAAGGTTGGCATTGGTGCATCGCTCTAGTACCCTAGCTAAGTTCCCTAAACAAGCATCAAAAGAGCTACCATACACACTGAAATCGTCCATGAAGACTTCCATACAATCCTCCAAAAGATTCGAGAAAACACTTGTCATGCATCTTTGAAACGTTACCGGTGCGTTGTATAAGCCAAACGGCATTCTCTTATACGCAAACGTTCCAAAGGGACAAGTAAAAGTAGTTTTCTCCTGATCCTCAAGAGCAATGTGAATTTGAAAGTACCCTGTGTATCCATCTAAAAAATAGTAATGGGATTTACATGCCAAGCGATCCAACATTTGGTCAATGAATGGCAACGGGTAATGGTCCTTCCGCGTTGCTTGATTCAGCCGGCAGTAATCAATACACACTCACCAAGTATTCTGGACTCGGGTGGCCACAAGCTCTCTACTCTCCGTCTTCACCATTGTTACTCCGGATTTCTTCGGCACTACTTGGACCGGACTTACCCATTCACTATCTGAAATGGGGTAAATGATGTCCACTTCCAAGAGGCGAGTTACTTCCTTCTTGACTACGTCAAGGATTGTGGGATTTAGCCATCTTTGCGTTTGTCAGACCAGCTTAGCGCCTTCTTCCAAGAAAATCCTATGGAGGCACACTTAAGGATTTATTCCCACAATGTCACTTAGGCTCCATCCGATCACCTTCTTATATTTCCAGATAACCTCAAGGAGTTGTTGCTCTTCTTGATCGGAGAGATCGATTGCCACTATCACCGAAAATTTATGTTCCTCATCAAGGAACGCATATTTAACATTGGGTGATAGCGGTTTCAAATCTTCCCTTGCTTCTTGGTGGGGTAACTTATCCCCTTGGTTGTGGAGACTTGGTGGGGGACTTTCATCTTCTTCATCCTCAAGGTCTCCCGCTTGTGAGCTTTCTTCATCACTTAGACCTTTTTGAAGCTCATGGTTGCTATTTACCTCAAGTTCATCCTCTCTCCCATCTTCAATGAAATTCTCGCCCCCATTAATACATTCCACCTTTGAAAGAGTGGGTTGAGAGTTTATGTCATTAAGCGGCTCACTTCCTTTCGGAGTTATAGCATTAATGCTAGACTTCGGGGTTGATGGGTGTGGCAAGGGTGGAAGAGCAAGGTTACTATGGGTGGAGTGAAATGGTGCTAGACGTGACAAAGCATCGGCAAGAGTTGTGATAAACCACTATTTTATGGTTTATCTTGTGCTAATTTAAGTGGTTTTTATCAACTCTTTACTCACTTATTCATACTATTTGCATGATTTTACAATTCCTTCCTAATTATGCTCTATGATTGAAAACCTGCTTCCTAAGCCTTTAAATTGTGTACTTTTAATATCCTCTCATACCATTCGATGCCGTGATTCGTGTGTTCAGTGTTTTCAGGCTTTACAGGGTAGGAATGGCTTAGAGAATGGAAAGGAAGCTTGCAAAAATAGAAGGAGCACAAGGAATAAAGGAGACAACCAGCGAGAAGCGACGCGCATGCATGGCTCACGCGCGTGCACAAATTGGTGAAATTCACAGCGACGCGTGCGCGTACCTGACACGTACGCATGGACTGGAGTTCGCACAACGACGTGAGCACGTGCATGACGCGCACACGTGGCAAGGAAAATCGTCAAGCGACGCATACGCGTGACTGACGCGTACGGGTGACATGCGCGATCTGCAGAAATTATAGAAAATGCTGGGGGCGATTTCGGGCCGAGTTTTAACCCAGTTTTTGGCCCAGAAACACAGACTAGAGCCAGGGAACAGTAGAGACTCAAGACACATTCTCATTACGCATAGTGTTAGTTTAGTTTTCGAATTTTAGAGAAAAATTCTACTCTTTCCTCTAGGGTTCTTCACATTCATAGTTTTAGAGTTTCATGCTTTTGCTTTTAGATACTGAGAAGGATTATTACCTCCATGGAAGTTTCATTATTCTAGTTTGTACTGCCCATTAACCCTATTTTGATAAGTATGTTTCATTTTGGGATTTATTAATACAAGAACCTTTTTACTTTTAATTGATTTTTAATTATTGTCTATCATGTTTTTCTTTTATTCCCCATTTAATTCTGTGAAGTTTATATTCATGATAATGGAGTAGTTCCCTAACTTGATTGGGAGTTGATTGAAAGAAGAACCTTGAGTTGGGATACTCAAGTGTTAATTCTAATGGGTAGTTGATGACTGACAACTCTAGTATCTTACTCCCTTCTTAGGAAAGGATTAGGACCTGTGACATAGTTGGTTAGTTAGTTACTTGACTTTCCCTTATTAATTAAGGGATGACCAAGTAGAGCAACAACCTTTTATTATTAAACTTAGGAAATTCCAACAAGGATAGAAATTCCAATTAATCTTCTCCCGATCAAGGTTTTTAGTTTAATTATATAAATTCTCTCGTTAATTTTCATTGTTTAATTTTACAATTATTTATTTTCCTGTTTCTCAAACTCAAAATTTCTGGGAACTCCTCTGACCAATAAGCTGCACTCTTTTGTCAACTCGTTGGGAGTCGACCTGGGATTCATACTCCCAGTAATCTTATTCTTAAATCTGTGATAACTCTTCTAAATTGACAAGCGGATTTTTTCTGGTTAAGAATTGTACTTGCAACGCATTTCTATTATTAATTTCTTAATCGGCCAATTTCTGCCACGTCAATTTTTGGCGCCGTTGCCGGGGAGTTGCAATAGTGTGCTAATTTATTGGTTGGAATTTATTTATTTGCATTTTATTTTATTTTGTTTTATTACCATGAGCTTTATGTTTCTTTCGTTGAATGACGCGTTCACTGCCTGATCCGAGCTTAGCCGCATTTGATCCTGAAATTGAAAGAACTCTTTCACATATTAGGCGAGCTCGGCGTCGGTTAGCCTCTGAGGGTAGTGAAATGGTTGTTGCCAATTCACCAGTCTTATCTGAGAGCGAATCTGAACCACCATTTGAGGAAGAAACAAGCTCCTCTACTACTAATTCAGTTGATTTATGTGCAGGTAACATGGCAGCACCCAGGAGGATTACTCTCTAGGAGGCAGGAGCCCCAGACTTTACTCTGCAACCGTATCAAGCGCGTCACCCAAATCTGGCTGCAGATTTTGAACTGAAGACTGTGCTAATCAACTTGATACCCAAGTTTCGTGGCTTACCTACTCAGGAGCCTATAAAGCACCTCAGGGATTTTAAGACAGCCTGTTCTACTGTTCGGCGTCATGGTGCAGATGAAACTTCTGTTCTGCTAATCGCTTTCCTGTTTTCTCTTGAGGGAAAGGCGAGAGAGTGATATTACTCCCAACCTGAAGCAACTGTTACCAACTGGGACGAACTCAGGAGAAAATTCTTGGAAAATACTTTCCGGCTGAAGTTACAGACAGACTAAGGAAGGAGATTTCCTGCATCATCCAAGGTGAATCATAAACCCTTTATGAGTACTGGGAGTGCTTCAAGAGTCTGCTGGATGCATGCCCCACCACATGATTGATAAGTTGGTATTGATCAGCTACTTCACACAAGGCATGAAGGCTCAGGATAAGACCACATTGGATGGTGCTAGTAATGGGTCTCTGAAAAAGTACAAGACAGCAGATGAGGCGTGACAACTGATCAGCGATCTAGCTGAGTCCACCCAGAATCGCAGGCACAGGAACAGCCATCCCAAGGCTGTTGCAGAGGTTTCCTCTAGCATTAAGACTACTGCTCTCACACAGAGTATATGTGAGATGACCAACCTACTGAAGCAGATAAATCTAAATCAACAACAATCTCAACCTCCCTAACCACAACATAGTCAACAACTGGTTCCTCAAAGAGTATGCGGAATATGTGCTGATTATAGTCATTACACTGACGAGTGCCCACAGCTCCAACACGAGGACAACACCTTGGCAGCCACTCACAATTTTTATGACCGCCCAAATCAAGGATATCATCAACAAGGCGGCAACTATAACCAGGGTGGGAACTATGACCAAGGTTGGCAAGACCACTCCAACCAGGGGTGGAGAGATAATTCTAACCAGAGTTGGAGGGACAACCATAATAAAGGAGACAGAGACAACCAGAAAAATCAGCGGTGGAATAATAACAACAATCAGAATAATCGGTATCAGCAAAACCAGAACCAGCCTTACAGAGTACCTCATCTAAGGCAGTCTCAAAGACCTCAGCACAACCAACAACAGGCCCCTCAGATCACCTATCCCCCTTCTTCTTCTCATGATGAACTACTTCAGTCTATTGAGGAAAGGCAAAAGGCTATGGAGAGCTCGCTTAGCTCCACCTTAAATGGTCTGACCTCTGCTGTACAAGCTCTTTCCTCACAGATTGGATCAATGAACAACTCCAACAACCAGCCTTCAAGCTCCAGTGGAATTCCTTCTCAACCCTTACCCAACCCCAAAGGTGGCATCAATGCCATCATTTTGAGGTCCGGAATCACACTGCAAGAGAGGAATCCTGAGGAGCCAGGATCACAAGAACACACCCCAATGGAGGACATGGTTGAAGTGGAGGAAGTTGAAAAAGATGATAAAGTGCAAGACTTGGTTAAAGAAGAAGTAGCTCACCCCAGGAATGGAGCACCAAGGAACACAGAAGCTACAAGAGACGTAGAAGCTGTAGGAGATGCCATCCATATTCCATTTTCACAACTTGCAAGGAAGTCTAGAAAGCAGATGGAACTCGATCCAAAAATGGTAGAAATTTTCAAAAAGGTTGAGGTGACTGTTCCTCTTTTTGATGTTATTCAGCAAGTACCTAAATATGCAAAATTCCTAAAAGATTTGTGCATACATAAGAACAAGACTAATGAATTAGAAACTATACCTTTAGGTAGTTCCATATCTGCTTTAATGGGGGTAATACCTGAAAAATGTAGTGACCCATGTCCATACATGGTTGACTATACCATTGGTGGTGTAATATTTTCTGACTGCATGTGTGATTTAGGAGCGTCCGTGAGTATTATGCCTTTGTCTATATATGATGTTTTGAGGCTCCCTCCCTTAAAAAGGTCGGCAGCTCGTTTTGTGTTACCAGATAAAAGCATTATTACAGTGGTTGGAATTGCTGAAGACGTGCTAGTAAGCATTAAGGGGCTCTGATGCGTGGCAGAAATTAGACCAATTAGGAGATTATAATATAAGAACAGCGTTGTGAGTATAGCTCTTAACTAGCAAAAATCCACCTCATCAATTTAGAAAGGTTGTCACAAAAGTTTAGAATAAAAATACTGGGAGTTTGAGTCTCAGGTCGTCTCCCAACGAGTTGCTAAAAAGGGTGCTAATTTATTAATCAGGAGTTTTCCGAGAATTTTGAGAGTTGAATGACAGAAAATAAATAATTGTAATTTAAAAGAGAAATATATATATATTCTAATTAAAAAACCTTGACTGGGGGAATGATTAATTGGAAGTTCTATCCTTGTTGGAATTTTCTCAAGTGTAGTATAAAGAGGTTGTTACTTTTCACTTAGTTACCCTTACTAAATAAAGAAAAGTCAAGTGATTGAGCTAACTCTTATTCACAAATCCTAGTCCTCTCCTTTGGGAAGGTCTAGCATTAGTAAATACAGAATTAGCCAACAACTTCCAATTTAACTAACCACTTGAGCATTCCAACTCAGGTGTCTCCTCTTAATCAACCCCCATGTCAAGTAAGGAATCTACTCTATTGACATGGATACCATTTTCGTTATTAGGAGTTTGGAATAGAAAAGAGACATGATAATTTAAATAAATAGAGATTCAAAATTTATTAAAAGTAAAAGTAATCCTTTGCATTAACAATCCATGAAAATAATCCAATTGTAACTCTAAACAAGAATTAAGAATATGGAATAAATAAAAGAGTAAGGAAACAAACTAGAATAGTATCTTCAACGAAGGTGATGACTCTTCAATATCCAAAAGTGAAAGCATAAAACTAATAAACTATGAATGTAAAGAAAACCTAGAGGAAGAGTAATTTTCTCTCTAGATTCAGATCTAAAAACCTAAAACTATGCTCATGAGAATGTGTTTTGAGTCTCTGTAGGTTCCCTGGCATCTCACTTTATCCTTTGAAATTCAGAATGATTGGCATCCATAGGAACTCAGGATTCAGATAGTAATATTGATTCTCCTAGTTTAGTATGTTGATTCTTGAACACAGCTACTTTATGAGTCTTGGCCGTGGCCCTAAGCACTTTGTTTTCCAGTATTACCACCGGATACATAAATGCCACAGACACATAACTGGGTGAACCTTTTTAGATTGTGACTTAGCTTTGCTAAAGTCCACAATTAGAGGTGTCCAGAGTTCTTAAGCACACTCTGTTTTTGCTTTGGACCTTGACTTTAACCGCTCAGTCTCAAGTTTTCACTTGACACCTTCACGCCACAAGCACATGGTTAGGGACAGCTTAGTTTAGCCGCTTAGGCCAGGATTTTATTCCTTTTAGGCCCTCCTATCCATTAATGCTCAAAGCCTTGGATCCTTTTTACCCTCGCCTTTTGGTTTTAAGGGCTATTGGCTTTTTCTACTGCTCCTTCTTCTGTTTTTTTTTTTTGCTGCTTTTTCTTGCTTCAAGAATCAATTTCATGATTTTTCAGATCATTAATAACATTTCTCTTGTTCATCATTCTTTCAGGAGCCAGCAATTTTAACATTCATAAAATTCAATATCAAAAATATGCACTATTCAAGCATTCATTCAGAAGACAAAAAGCATTGCCACCACATATAAATAATTAGAATTTTCCTTATTAAAAACTCGAAAAAAAATTATTGCCTCCTTATTCTAAAAATCTGCTATTTTATTCATGTTTGATGATGATGAGAAAAATAAATTATAGCTTAATTGGAGATAAAATCAAAATAGAGATACTAATTACTACTACTCATATATAACTTCTAAGGTAAATTTCTAATAAGAACAATTATCACAGAGTTAAGGCTAAGATTAGAACTCAACAACCTTGAATTTAGGAGGTGGATGCCTCTTTAGTCTGTGGAGTGCTTGGCCCTTCAAGAGATAGTTTCTGATGCTTTAGTTCCTTCAGTTCACGCCCTTGCTCTTCTTGTTCTCTAAGCAGTTTGCAGAGCATGCTATTTTGATTTTGCTGTTCTTCCTTCAGTTGATCCACAGCTTCTTGCAACTTGGTGACAGATGCTTCTAGGCGCTCCTAGTATTCAATTTGAGGGATTTCCGGGAGGAACTCCTGTGCTCTCCTCTTCATGGGGTCGTCCTGCACTTGTTGTCCTTCCATAGACTTTTTGGTTATTGGTAGCTCAACTGGGATGTACTCATCTACTCCCATTTTTATCCCAGCATCTTTACAAAACAGAGAGACCAAGCTTGGGTAAGCCAATCTGGCATCTTTGGAGTTCTTGTTTGCAATTTTGTAAAGCTCACAAGTAATCAGCTGATGAACTTCCACTTCTTTTTCCAGCATAATACAATGAATCATTACTGCTCTTCTGATGGTGACTTCAGAGCGGTTGCTAGTGGGCAGTATAGAGCGCCCAATGAAGTCCAGCCAGCCTCTGGCGACTAGTTTGAGATCTCCTCTTTTGAGTTGGTTCGGGGCACCCTTTGTGTTGGTTGTCCATTTAGCTCCAGGGAGACATATGTCCTCTAGGATTTTGTCCAAGCTCAGGTTTGATCTCATCATTCTCCTATTAAAGGAGTCTGGGTCATCTTGCAGTTGAGGCAGCTTGAAGATCTCCCTTATTTTGTCAGGGTGGGTGTGAACAATCTTCCCTCTGACCAGAGTTCTATAGTCATAGAATGCGGTTCCCACTATTCTCTGCCTGTTCGTCTGCCACAGATTTGCATAGAATTCCTGAACCATATTTTTTCCCACCTTTGTTTCGGGATTAGCTAGGACTTTCCAGCTCCTGTTTCGAATTTGCTCTTGGATCTCCGGGTATTCATCTTCTCTCAGATTGAATTTAACTTCCGGGATCACTGACCTTAGACCCATTATTTTGTAGTAATGGTCTGAATGTTCTTTGGTTAATAACTTCCCTTGATTCCAAAGTGGTTTTGGAATATTCTCTTTCTTGCCTATTGAGTTGGTTTGTTTTCCCTTAGGAGCCATGATCTTAGTGGGTATTGGCTTAGTGATCACGGATAGACACACCAAACTTAGAGGTTTGCTTGTCCTCAAGAAAAAGAAAGGAAAGAAGTGGGATATGAGGAGAGCCAAGCCGAATTGTGAAGGTGGGGGGAAGGCCGAACTAGGATTTAAAGGGAGGGGGTGGGTTTTCGAAATTTTTGAAGAAGATATGATAAAAGATATGATTTGTAAAAGATAAGTATGATAGGAAAAGGATGCACTTTAAAATTTAAAAGATATGAATAATATGAAAGATATTTGAGAGAGATAGCTTTGTTTTGAAAAAGATGTTGTCAAGATTTGAAAAAGATATTGATGAGTTGAAAAGATTTTAGAAGGAAAAGAGATAGATTTGTTTTGAAAAGGATTTGAAAAGAATTTGAACAGGATTAAAGAAAAAGGGTTTATGAATTAAGATACATTTGATATCTTTTGAAAAAGGATTTGAAAATTTAGGATTTGTAAGATATCATGAATTGAAACATGAAAATTGAAAAAAAAAATTGAAGTGAAAACGAAATTGCCTACTCCCCACAATCCTGGCGTTAAATGCCCAACTGCTGCATGTTTTGGGCGTTTAACGCCCAATTGGTGCTTGGTATGGGCGTTTAACGCCCAGCTGTTGCTTCTAGCTAGCGTTAAACTCCAGAAACTCCTTTGTTACTGGGCGTTTTTCTAAATGCCCAGGATGCTGTAAATCTGGCGTTAAATGCCTAGAAGCTGCTTCTTTCCGGCGTTTAACGCCCAGATGGCTATCTCTACTGGCGTTAAACACCCAGTAGATGCTCTTTTTGGGCGTTTAACGCCCAATTGTGCCTCTTACTGGTGTTTTCTTGCCAGTGAGCTCCTTTTCCCTGTTTTGTGCTCTGAATCCTTCTGTGACCCTGTGAACTTATGCAATTGATTCTTTACCTTATTAATATTGAACTTTTATACTTTAAAAATAAATAAAATGAAGAATAGAATAAAATAAAATAACAGAAAGAGTTTTGCTAATGGCTGAGTTGCCTCCCAGCAAGCGCTTCTTTATTGTCTTTAGCTGGACCTTGATGAGCTTTTTAATCTAGCCTCAGCCTTGAGAATTCTTGCTCAATATTGCCTTCAAGATAATGCTTGATTCTCTGTCCATTAACAATGAACTTCTTATTAGAATCAATGTCTTGAAGCTCCACATAGCCATATGGTGACACACTTGTAATCACATATGGTCCCCTCCACCGGGATTTCAGTTTCCTGAGGAATAGCCTGAGCCTAGAGTTAAACAGTAGAACCTTCTGTCCTGGTTCAAAGACTCTAGATGACAGCTTTCTGTCATGCCATCTTTTTGCTTTCTCTTTGTAAAGCTTGGCATTTTCGAAAGCAGTGAGTCTGAATTCCTCTAGCTCATTCAGCTGGAGCAATCTTTTTTCTCCAGCTAATTTGGCATCAAAGTTTAGGAATCTGGTTGCCCAGTAGGCTTTGTATTCCAGTTCCACGGGCAGATGACAGGCCTTACCATACACAAGCTGGTATGGAGAGGTCCCTATAGGAGTCTTGAATGTTGTTCTGTAGGCCCACAGAGCATCATCCAAGCTTCTTGCCCAATCCTTTCTACGGGTACTTACAGTCCGTTCCAGGATTCTTTTCAGTTCTCTGTTAGAGACTTCAGCTTGCCCATTTGTCTGTGGATGATATGGAGTTGCCACTTTGTGGCTAATTCCATACCGGACCATGGCAGAGTAAAGTTGTTTGTTGCAGAAGTGGGTGCCCCCATCACTGATTAGTACTCTAGGGACACCAAACCTGCTGAAAATATGTTTCTGGAGGAACTTCAGCACTGTCTTAGTATCATTAGTGGGTGTGGCAACGGCCTCTACCCATTTGGATACATAGTCAACTGCCACCAGAATATAAGTGTTTGAGTATGATGGTGGGAAAGGCCCCATGAAGTCAATACCCCATACATCAAACAACTCAATCTCCAAGATCCCTTGTTGAGGCATGGCGTAACCATGAGGCAGATTACCAGCTCTCTGGCAACTGTCACAGTTACGTACAAACTCTCGGGAATCTCTATAAAGGGTAGGCCAGTAGAAACCACATTGGAGGACTTTGGTGGCTGTTTGCTCACCTCCGAAATGTCCTCCATATTATGACCCATGGCAATTCCATAAGATCTTCTGTGCTTCTTCTCTAGGCACACACCTACGGATTATTCCGTCTGGACATCTCTTAAAGAGATAGGGTTCATCCCACAAGTAGTACTTTGCATCAGTAATTAATTTTTTCTTTTGTTGCCTGCTGTACTACTTGGGTATGAACCTTGCAGCTTTATAGTTTGCAATGTCTGCAAACCATGGTGTTTCCTGAATGGCAAATAAATGCTCATCCGGAAAGGTTTTAGAGATCTCAATAGAGGGGAAGAATGCCCCTTCTACTGGTTCTATTCGGGACAGGTGATAAGCCTCTTGGTTTTCTGTACCTTTTCTGTCTTTTATTTCTATATCAAACTCTTGCAGAAGCAACACCCATCTTATGAGCATGGGTTTTGAATCCTGCTTTGTAAGTAGATATTTAAGAGCAGCATGGTTAGTGTACACAATCACTTTTGATCCTACTAAGTATGATCTAAACTTGTCAATGCCATAAACCACTGCAAGCAATTCTTTTTCTGTGGTTGTGTAATTTTTTTAGGCATCATTTAAAACACGGCTAGCATAATAAATGACATGCAGAAGCTTGGCATGCCTCTGCCCCAGTACTGCACCAATGGCATGGTCACTAGCATCACACATTAGTTCAAATGGTAATGTCCAGTCTGGTGCAGAAATAACTGGTGTTGTGACCAGCTTAGCTTTCAGAGTTTCAAACGCCTGCAGACACTCTGTGTCAAACACAAATGCCGTGTCAGCAGCTAGCAGATTGCTCAGAGGTTTTGCGATTTTTGAAAAATCCTTTATAAACCTTCTATAGAATCTTGCATGCCCCAGAAAGCTTCTGATTGCCTTAACATTGGCAGGTGGTGGTAATTTTTCAATTACTTCCACTTTAGCTTGATCCACCTCTATCCCCTTGTTTGAAATTTTATGCCCAAGGACAATCCCTTCAGTCACCATAAAGTGACATTTTTCCCAGTTTAAAACCAGGTTAGTCTCTTGGCATCTTTTTAAAACTAGTGTCAGGTGATCAAGACAGGAGCTAAATAAGTCTCCATATAATGAAAAGTCATCCATGAAGACTTCCAGAAATTTTTCCACCATATCAGATAAAATAGAGAGCATGCATCTCTGAAAGGTTGCAGGTGCATTACATAGCCCAAATGGCATCCTTCTGTAGGCAAATACTCCAGATGGACATGTGAATGGTGTTTTCTCTTGATCTTGGGGATCTACTTCAATTTGGTTGTAACCTGAATAGCCATAAAAAAAAGCAGTAATAATCATGACCTGCTAGTCTTTCTAGCATCTGATCTATGAATGGTAAAGGAAAATGATCCTTTCTGGTGGCTGTATTGAGCCTTCTGTAGTCAATACACATGCGCCACCCTGTAACTGTTCTTGTAGGAACCAGTTCATTTTTTCATTATGAACCACTGTCATGCCTCCCTTTTTGGGGACAACTTGGATAGAGCTCACCCAGGGGCTATCAGAAATAGGATAAATAATACCAGCCTCCAGTAACTTGGTGACCTCTTTCTGCACCACTTCCTTCATGGCTGGATTTAGCCGCCTCTGTGGTTGAACCACTGGCTTAGCATCATCCTCCAATAGGATCTTGTGCATGCATCTAGCTGGGCTTATGCCCTTAAGGTCACTTATGGACCACCCAAGAGCTGTCTTGTGTGTTGTTAGCACTTGAAGTAGTGCTTCCTCTTCCTGTGGATTTAAGGCAGAGCTTATGATCACTGGAAAAGTGTCACCTTCTCCCAGAAATGCATATTTCAGGGATGGGGGTAATGGTTTGAGCTTGGGTTTAGGAGGTTTTTCCTCTTCCTGAGGTAGTTTCAGAGGCTCTTTCAATTCCTCTGAATCCTCTATATCAGGCTAAACATCTTTAAAGATGTCTTCCAGCTCTGATTCGAGACTTTTAGCCATGCTGATCTCCTCTACCAAAGAGTCAATAAGATCAACTTTCATGCAGTCTTTTGGTGTGTCTGGATGCTGCAAGGCTTTGACAACATTCAACTTAAACTCATCCTCGTTGACTCTCAGGATTACTTCCCCCTTTTGGACGTCAATGAGAGTTCATCCAGTTGCTAGGAAAGGTCTTCCTAGGATGAGGGTAGCACTCTTGTGCTCCTCCATTTCCAGCACTACAAAGTCAGTGGGAAGGCGAATGGCCCAACCCTAACAATCATGTCTTCAATCACGCCTGATAAGTATTTAATGGAGCCATCAGCAAGCTGGAGACATATCCGGGTTGGTTTGACTTCTTCAGTTAAACCCAGCTTTCTGATAGTGGATGCAGGTATTAGATTGATACTTCCCCCCAAGATCACATAAAGCTGTCTTGGTGCAATTACCCTCTAATGTGCATGGTATCATAAAGCTCCCGGGATCCTTAAGCTTTTCTGGAAAGCTTTTCAGAATGACTGCACTACATTCTTCAGTGAGGAGAACTCTTTCAGTTTCTCTCCAATCCTTCTTATGACTCAAGATCTCTTTCATGAACTTGGCATAAGAAGGTATTTGCTCAAGTGCCTCTACAAACGGAATCTTTATTTCAAGAGTCTTGAGATAGTCTGCAAAGCAGGCAAATTGCTTATCCTGCTCCTCCTGGCGGAGTTTTTGAGGATAAGGTATCTTGGCTTTGTATTTCTCAACCTTAGTTGCTGTAGGTTTATTTCCTACAGAGGTGGTTGGAGAAGCCTTTTTAGAGGAGTTGCTATCAGTACTTGTGTGTGTCTGATCCTTCACTGGCGTTTGGATGCTAGGGTTAGAAGCTTGATTGGCATTGGACGCCAGCTTCTTACCTATTTCTGGCGTTTGAACGCCAGAACTGAGCTTTCATTAGGTGTTTAACGCCAGCTCCATGCCTGTTTCTGGCATTTGAATGCCAGAATTGTTCCTCTATGGGCTCTTACTGTCCTCAGAGGGATTTTGGATGAGATTTTGGTCATCCTCTGTCAGTTGTTCTTTCCTTGGCTTTCTGCTGCTCTGAATTGGGGTATTTAATGTTTTCCCACTTCTTAATTGAACTGCCTGGCACTCTTCTGTTATCTACTTTGATTACTGCTGTTTTGTCTGATTCTATTGTGCCTCCATATTTTTATTAGCATTTTTAGTGTCTTGTAGAATCTCCTTAAATTCTGCTAGCTGTTTTGTTAGAAAACACAATTGTTGATTGAGTTCAGCAACTTGTTCTGGAGGACCAAGCTCAGTAGGCACTGCCTTGGTTTCTTCTTTTATGGAGGACCCACCACTTATGTACAGATGCTGATTTCTAGCAACTATATCAATAAGCTCTTGAGCCTCTTCAATAGTTTTTCTCATGTGTATAGATCCACCAGCTGAGTGGTCTAGGGACATCTGAGCTCCTTCTGTAAGCCCATAGTAGAAGATGTCTAACTGCACCCACTTTGAAAACATTTCAGAGGGACATTTCTTTAACATCCCTCTGTACCTCTCCCAGGCATTATAAAGGGATTCATCATCCTCTTGTTTAAAGCCTTGGATATCCAGCCTTAGCTGTGTCATTCTTTTTGGAGGGAAATATTAATTCAAGAATTTGTCTAATAACTGTTTCCATGTTCTTATGCTAGCTGTGGGTTGGTTATTTAACCACCTTTTGGCTTGATCTTTTACAGCAAACGAAAATAGTAACAGCCTGTATACATCCTGATCTACCTCTTTGTCACGTACTGTGTCAGCAATTTACAAGAATTGTGCCAGAAACTCAGTAGGTTCTTCTTGTGGAAGACCGGAATACTAGCAGTTTTGCTGCACCATGACAATGAGTTGAGGATTTACCTCAAAACTGCCTGCTTTGATGGAGGGTATACAGATACTACTCCCATATGCAGCAGTAGTGGGATTAGCATATGATCCCAGAGTCCTTCTGGACTGTTCATTTCCACTTAGATCCATTATGGATAAAATGGAATTGATATGAATTGCAAAAAAAATTATACTTTTGTATTTATGTTATTGAAGTAGAACAAACCAAATTATTAAGAGAAATAAAAATAATAAGATAAAATAAAATATAATAATTAGAAATTAAGATGTAAATTTCGAAAATCAGAAATAAATTTGAAAATGAAAAGGATTGCTTGATTAAGAAGAATTGAAAAACTTTGGATATGATTTTTGAAAAAGATTTTGAATTTTGAAATTTTAAAACTATAATAGAAAAAAATAAAAATTTTAAAATAGAAATTTGAATTTTTGAATGATATTTTCGAAAAATTTAAGGAAGAGAAAGTGGTTAGGAAGTTTTGAGAAAAAGTACGATTGAGAAGATATGATTGAAAAATAATTTAAAATGATTTGATTTTTTTTTAAATTGATGACTAAATTAATGAAAAATTTTTTAAAATTAAGAGTGGAATGAGGAAAAGATATTTTTTTTTTATTTTTGAATCTTAATGAAGAAAGAGAAAAACAACAAAAAGACACAAAATTTAAAATTTTTAGATCTAATGCTCCTTATTTTCGAAAATTTTGGAGGGAAAACACCATGGAACACCAAACTTAAAAATTTTAAGATCAAGACACAAGGAAGACTCAAGAACACTTTGAAGACTTATAATAACAACAAGAACATGAAGATAGAACACCAAACTTAAAATTTTTAGAAAACCAAAATAAAATTTTTGAAAACTAGAGAAAAATTAACAAGAAAACACCAAACTTAAAGTTTGGCACGCGATTTAATCAAAGAAAAAATATTTTTAAAAAAAAAATTAAAAATAAAATAGCCAATTACCAAGAGCATAAGCACAACGCTCTAGCCAATTGAGCTATAAATTTAACGTGTTTTAATAAGGTATTTAATAAATAAAACTTTTTAAAAACTGATATTTTAAAAAGCACAAGAAAAACAAGAAAAGACACAGAACAAGAAAAACTAAAGATCAAACAAGGAAAATAAACAAGAACAACTTGAAGATTAAGAAAGAACAATGAACACAGATTCGAAAATTTAAAAGAAAATAAAAACATGCAATTGACACCAAACTTAAAATATGAAACTAAACTCAAACAGAAAAACTCAATTATTAGTTTATAAAAAATTTTCGAAAAAAATTAAAAAGAGAAAATAAGGATTTGAAAAAAAAATTCAACCAAAAACAATATTAGAAGACTCTAAACCAAAAAGAAAAATTTTTCCTAATCTAAGCAACAAAATAAACTGTCAGTTGTTCAAACTCGAACCATCCCCGGCAACGGCGCCAAAAACTTGGTACACGAAATGTGAATCACACTTTTCATAACTCGTACCACTAACCAGCAAGTGCACTGGGTCGTCCAAGTAATACCTTACGTGAGTAAGGGTCGAATCCCACAGAGATTATTGGCTTAAAGCAATCTATGGTTATCTTGTAACTCTTAGTTAGGATATCAATTATAATTATCAGTTTGAATTGTGAAGAATAAAAGAGCATGAAATAAATACTTGTTATGCAGTAATGGAGAATATGTTGGAGTTTCGGAGATGCTTCATCTTCTGAATCTCTGCTTTCCTACTGCCATCTTCTTCACGCGCGCAAGTTTCCTCCCATGGCAAGCTATATGTTGGTGGATCACTGTTGTCAATGGCTACCATTCGTCCTCTCAGTGAAAATGGTCCAGGTGCGCTGTCATCTCACGGCTAATCATCTATCGGTTCTCACTCATGTTGGAATAGGATCCATTGATCCTTTTGCGTCTGTCACTACGCCTAACCCTTGTGAGTTTGAAGCTCATCACAGTTATTCAATCCCTGAATCCTACTCGGAATACCACAGACAAGGTTTAGACTTTCCGGATTCTCAAGAATGCTGCCAATGGATTCTAGCTTATACCACGAAGATTCTGATTAAGGAACCCAAGAGATACTCATTCAATCGAAGGTAGAACGGAGGTGGTTGTTAGGCACGCATTCATAGGTTGATAATGGTAATGAGTGTCACAGATCATCACATCCATCATATTGAAGTGCGAATGAACATCTTAGATAGAAACAAGCGTGTTTGAATAGAAAACAGAAATAACTGCATTAATTCATCGAGACACAGCAGAGCCCCTCACCCCCAACAATGGAGTTTAGAGACTCATGCCATCAAAGAGTACAAAGTTCAGATCTAAAAATATCATGAGGTACAAAATAAATCTCTAAAAGTTGTTTAAATACTAAACTAGTAACCTAGGTTTACATAAAATGAATAAGCTATGATAGATAGTGCAGAAATCCACTTATGGGGACCACTTGGTGTGTGCTAGGGCTGAGACTTGAGCTTTACACGTGCCTAGGCTGTTTTTGGAGTTAAACGCCAGGTTGTAACCTGTTTTGGGCATTTAACTCCAACTTGTAACCTGTTTCTGGCGTTTAACGCCAGAATGCAGCATGGAACTGGAGTTGAACGCCAGTTTACATCGTTTATCCTTTTGCAAAGTATGGACTATTATATATTTCTGGAAAGCCCTGGATGTCTAATTTCCAACGCAATTGAGAGCGCGCCATTTGGACTTCTGTAGCTCCAGAAAATCCATTCCGATTGCAGGGAGGTCAGAATCCAATAACTTCTGCAGTCCTTTTTCAGCCTGAATCAAATTTTTGCTCAGCTCCCTCAATTTCAGCCAGAAAATATCTGAAATCATAGAAAAACACAAAAACTCATAGTAAAGTCTAGAAATATGAATTTTTCCTAGAAGCTAATAAAAATATACTAAAAACTAACTAAAACATACTAAAAACTACATGAAATTACCCTAAAAAAGCGTATAAAATATCCGCTCATCAGCGTCCAATCCTTCTGGAGCAGTTGGAAGATCTAAAGCTTGTTGAATAGCTTCTTCAGTTATGGGGACTTGCTTCTGACGGACATAGGCAGACTACAGGGTTGGCATGTAAAAGTTTGAGCAGAATTCAACTACCCATGAAAGATTGACCTGTCGTGGCTTTCTTCGTAGGAATCTCCATTGTCTTCGTTCAATTCGGGGCTCAACAAATTCAACAATGTTGGTCAGGAGGATGAGAAGGAACTCATTATTATAGTTCCTCTCAGCCAGGATGGGGAACATCTGCTCACAGTAGCAGTTGGTGAACCACGCAGTGTCCTTTGCTGGAAAGGCTTTCTCTTTTTCATTGACCTTGATGATCCTCTTGATTCGCTTTGTTGCGGGCTTTACTGCTGTTGAAGATGGCTCCGCAGCTAGTGCTCTTTTTGTTCCTTTCCTTGCCGGTGGTTTGGGAGTAGCTTTCTCTTTACCTTTCTTGGTGGCCATCCTGCAAAGGGAAAAAGAAAGTAACTTTTAAAGCTAAGGGTTAGAGCAAGGAAGAGGATGGTACAAGTGATAATCAATGCACGGTAAAGAAGGATGTCATTAACACATGGTCGTGACTACATGTGATAAGTTCATCAATGGAAATATAGCAAGTGCAGGTTATGGCAATTAGATGCAAGATGTTTATTGGCATGCTGGCAAAGGCATGAGCAGCATAGATCAAGCATTAATTACTTAAATGTATTATCACTCATAACAAACTAGCCATTACGTTTGTATTGACAATTATATTCATTTAATAAAATTTTTAAGGAGTTTTGTGAAAAACAGGCATTAGAGCAGAAGAATAGGATAATTAAAATACACAATGTCATACAGGCTTTTTCACAAACACTTAGCATGCATGGTAAATATGTTATTGAGCGTATAATATTTGAACATGCGAACAAACCTTAAGAAGTAATATTAATTGTCAAATAATTCCTTAATAATCCACAAACAATTAGGGAAGAAAATAATCACCCAGATAAATTTCTAACACCAATTAAAAGGATGTAAAAAGAAAAAGAAATAAAAAGGAAACATAGAATATGAAAGTAAAAAGAAAAAGAAGAAGAAAACATAATTAAAAATAATAATGGAAAAGTAAAAAGGGAAGAAGAAAATAAAAGAACCTTGATAATGGATGTGAAAAAGAAGGAGGGAGAAAGGAAAAAGTGAGAAGGAATAAAGAAGAAATAAGGAAGAAGAAAGAAATAAGAGGAAAAAGAAAAAATTAGGATTGGAGAAGAAAAGATAGAAATTCTGGCGCAGGTCTAGTTAAACTGTGCGTCGCATTCGACGCGGACGCGTGGAGCACGCGTTCGCGTGGTTGGCGCTATTTTCAAGTGACGCGTACGTGTGGGTGACGCCCACGCGTGACTTGATTTGTGGTATTGGCGCGAGTGAAGCCTCGCGCATGCACAACTCTCTATTTTATACACACATTGCCAAAATTTAGGGTGACGCGTGCGCGTGAGTGATGCACACGCGTGGGAGGCTGATTTTTCAAATGACGTGGACGCGTCAGGGATGAGTTCACATGGGCGTGTTTGTGCTTAAGGCACGCCTCCAGCCACACTCCCGCGTGACTCTCTGCTTCTTTTCTTCTTTGTTTCGAATGCACATATGACGCGGACGCGTCAGCGATGCTTGCGCTTCGCGTGCATTTTTTTTTTCAGAATGCAAATCTAAATGCATACTATATGCAGAGATTATGAGAAGAGTCACCTAAGGAAAATAAAGTAAAATAAAATAAAATAAAACTAAGACTAAAACGGAACGATCATACCATGGTGGGTTGTCTCCCACCAAGCACTTTGCTTTTATGTCCTTAAGTTGGACGGTCTTCAAGCTCATTCTGCTTCTGTTAGTGGGTCTTCCAAAAGGAAGACTTCTAGTTCTTTGTGATCCTTCATCTTCTCACTATGATAAAGCTTTAGGCGATGTCCATTGACCTTAATGAATTTGGAGCTAGAAGGATGACTGACGTTTGGGATTTTTTCCAGTAAAGAATTTCATAAAAACAGTCGCGTTGTAGATATAGTCTCTAAACCGACAGAAATCCCTTCGTACAAATGTTTTGGTTGTCACAAGAAACAAACCCCTAAATAAATTGTTAACCGAAGTATTCAAACCTCAGGTCGTCTTCTCAAGGAACTGCAGGGAAGTATGTTCTTATTATTGGTTATGGAGATTGCAAATTTGGGGTTTCAAGAATGAGGAACAGATATGACAAATAATTTAAATGGCAATTAAAAATAAATAAATACTGTAAAGCAAACTCTTGGCAAGGGATGAGAAATTGGAAGTCCATATTAGTTACCCTTCTCAATAATAAAGAAGATTGTATCTTAATTCCACTTAGTTGACCTTTACTAGAGCAAAGGAAAGTCAAGGGACTAATTAGCTTGATCTTCGAATCTTATTTATTTCCTAAGAAAAGGTTGGGATTATTGAAGCTCAGTTCAATTAGCAAAGATAACAGTTATCAATTATATTGAGCTGAGATAACTCCTGAGTTACTGATTTGTTAACCAAGACCAAAAGGGAAAAAGTAAATCTATTGGAATAAAGATGTCTTCAGAGTAAAAGCAATAATAGCATAAATAAAAGAAAGCAATATTAAACTGAAATACATCAAATAACATTAATTCAAATAATCTGGAACATAGAAGAATTCATAAATTAAATGGCAAAGTAAATAATCAACTAAAGTAATGGAATGAATAAAAGTGAAAGGGAAGCTTAAAATAAAGGAACATTAAACCTGGGATTGAGAGTCACTCCTAAAACTAAGAGAAGTCCTAAATCCTAAGAGAGAGAGGAGAGAACCTCTCTCAAGACTAACCTAAATCATGAGAAGTAACTAAATTGGCGAGCTCTCCTTGAATGGATGCATTCCCACACTTTATAACCTCTGGTCTATGCCTTTTGGACTTGGATTTGGGCCAAAAAGGGCTTCAGAAATTGCTGGGAGCATTTTCTGCAATTTCTGGTGCGTGGCCTCTGTCACGCGTCCATGTGGGTCACGCGGTCGCGTCATTCGGAGCTTTTCTTGTCACCAGGTCGCGTCAGTCATGGGGCCGCGTCATATGTGTTTTGCTTAAGGCGCGGGGTCGAGTTAGTCATGCGTCCGCGTCGCTGTTGATTCGCGCTTGGCATGCGGTCGCGTTGTCCATGCGATCGCGTGGATGCTAGTTTTTTTATAAACTCCATTTTGTGCTTTCCTTCTATTTTTGTATGTTTCCTTTTTCATTCTTTAAGTCATTCCTGCCTTAGAAGATCTGAAACTACTCAACACACTAATCACGGCATCGAATGGAAATAAAGGTAATTAAAATAATTAATTTTAAAGCATAGGAAACATGTTTTTCACATACATCACATAATAAGGAAGGGAAAGTAAAACCATGCAATTAATATGAATAAGTGGGTGAAGGATTGAATAAAGGTTTATCAGCCTCCCCACACTTAAACAATAGCATGTCCTCATGCTAAATCCAAGGTAAAAAGTAAGGTTAAAGTGGTGGAATGTCATGTAATGCAATCTAATCTAAATGCAACTACATAGATGAATGATGCATCATGCAATTCCAATTTTTATTCACTTGTATATAAAGCTTGCATGTAGTTAAATTAATTCACATTCTCAAGGAGTCATGTATATATATATATATATATATATATATATATATATATATATATATATATATATATATATATATATATATATATATATAGTCAAACTTTAGATAGTGATAAAGTGCCTTTACAATTGAGATAGGCGAGAGAAACATTTTAAAAACTTGCAAGACAATTAATAATTTAAACAGAGATATATGTTAATGAGCTATTGAACCCTCACTGGATTTTGTGTTTACTCTCTAATCACTCAGGGTTTATTGGGTTAATCACTCTATTCTTCTTTTTATTCTTACTTTCTATAACTTTGTTCTTCATCTAACCAATCAACAATCATAGAATATAGTCATACCAAAAATCATGAGGTCTTAAGTAAGGTTGTAATGGGGCCAAGGTAAAGGTAAGGGTATATGTATAAGGCTAAGTGAGCTAATAAGTGAATCCTTAATTAGTCTAAGATCTCACCTAACATACATACTTTCTAAAGCAAAGCTGCTTTACCTATTTTCCCATATTTTCCCACTTTGATGTTACATGCTCATGCCTCAATATTTATTTTTATCCCATGTGCATTGCTTTATTTGCATTTGGGGGATCCTTTGGTGTCCCCTTTATTCAAATATTGAAAAATAATAAATTTTTTTTAATGCACATGGTAATTTAATTTCTTTCACATGAGCATGTTTCCCAAAAATTCTTATTTTGAAACATCTTTATTCTTTTTCGACATTCTACCCTTTGTTTCTATCATCTATGTTCCCAATAGGTTTCCCCATATTTAAATAATTACATAATTTTCTATCTTAAGCTAACCAAGGATTCAACTTGGGATTTTATTTTGTTTTTCTGCTTAAGGCTAGTAATGTGTTATAAAACAAGAGGGGATTTAAAGGCTTAAGGGGGCTAACAAGGGTGATGTAAAAGGTAGGCTATTTTGGGATAAGTGAGCTAAAATCAAATAATGGCCTCAATCACTCTCCTGGTATGTATCTACATTCTATAATCAGACATATAGATTAAAACAAAGTAAAGAACACCAGAATATAAAAGAAGGGCGGAACACACAGGAATAAAAATTATGGTTTGAATGTAACCATACAATTAAGCTCAAAACTCACAGGCTATGTGTTCTCTAGCTCAAAAATCATTTATCACTTATGTATGTCATGCAGGTTTAGTTAAAAATTCCCATTATTCTCAATGTAAAACTTATATTGAATGGCTTTAAAGTTCTAGTGTTTCTCCTTGATGAAGTGTTATTAACTAACATGTAATGCTATATATACAAGGTGTGGGTTGTTTTGATTCTGTTAAAGTCTCTAGTTTACTTCCTTTTTCTTTTCAATCTATTCTGAGTTATCTTATGCTAAAAAGGGGTAAACTATACTAATCAATCCACAATTTCTATAACTAATAAGTTAGAATTGCAACTAAACTAAGTGGCAAAAATATGAACTAAAAATGTAACATACAGAAATAGAGTATAAATACATAAACAACAATGTATAAGTACTCAGAAAATAAAAATAAAAATAAAGAGAAAAATACAGAAAAATATCCAAAATAAAAGAAAAAGAGTCTGTAGTGGTTCACCAAAATAATATGCCAGAGATGGCGACCTCCCCACACTTAAAATGTAGCATCGTCCCTGATGCTCAGTCAAGCAGGGTGTGAAAGGGTATCATCACTGGAAGGGATGGTAGCTGGAGTCTCTGATGTAGTGATCTGAGGGTCTGACTGTTGTGGAGGGAGTGCTGACTGAAGAGGGATCTCAGGGTCTACAGCCTGAATCTGAGGCGGAGCCTCCTGATGGTGTGCTGCCTGCTGGGTGCCTGCCTGCTCTGCTTCCTGCTGTGGGTGGGTCTCTGCCTCGGGCGCATCCGCCTCCTCCTCAGATGCCTCGGATGGTGTGTCGGGCTCAGAGGGGATGTCGCCAGATCGTATCATCAGCTTCAGGTGCTCAAAGCGTCACTTGTTGCGACGCTCCATCTGGTCAAGCCGTCGAAACAGGCGGTGCACTAGATGATAGATGGGCTCTGGGGCAGGTGGAGGTGCAGTGGTGGTGGAAGGTGTAGCTGTAGAGGAAGAGGGGCTGGCAGATGGTGTGGCAGTGTCACCAGGAGCAGTGAGGACTGGAGGTCTGTAGCCTAAGGCCAGAAAGTTCCTGCTGTGCAGGATGATCTTCTTGCATTCTGCAGCAGGTGGCCTCTCATCAGCATCCTCCCAAGACACGTCAGCTCGATGGCCCAGCTGTGTAACCAAATAAGGAAAGGGAAAAGTGCCTCGGACGTGGACCCTGGCCATGTAGAACCAGATAAAGCGTGGCAGGTACAGGTCCTTACCCTCCATCACACACCATAGGAGGGTGATCATAGCGGCAGGTATATCAGTCTCGTGAGTACTCGGCATAATAAAATTGCTTAGTATCTGATGCCACAGCTGAGCCTCATCATTCAAGTATGCCCGCTTGATTCCCTTGGGCATGGTGGTGTTCTGACCCATAATCCAAGGAACGGTCGGGTCAAGGGCTATTCGGGCCTTGACTGCATCCCAATCAAACTTTAGAAAGCGCATGTCTTCCTCAGCTTTCTGATAACCATCTGGCTGATCAGATTTAGGCAGAAGCTTCAGAACCTCTTCTATTGCCTCTTCAGTAACCAGAATCTTCTTTCCTCTGAGATTCACGGCATCTAAGGAGGTCTTGAAGTAATTGCAGTAGAATTCTCTAACCCAAGATGTATTGACCTCAGTCAGGGGTCTCTCCAGGAAGAACCAGCCTCTTTGTTTGATCTGATCAGAGGTGTATTGCTGGAGTTCTCCTGGGATCTTCAAGGTCCTTTCCAGGTATAGGTTCCTGGAGTTTACGAATATCGGATACTTCAGCTCACAGTATCGGTTTGCAAACTTTACTGGGTCATTAGCAGGGAGCAGCTGGTCGGCCTTCTCCTGCGGGGTGAAGTTTTTCTCCCGCCAGGAGGCATCATGCATGAGATCTATGATAGACATAGATGATTCTCCTCTTTTACATTTGCCAGTAGTAGCCTTTCCTTTTCCCTTTCTCTGGGAATCTGACATCCTGAAAAACAGAGAACCAGGATATAATAAAAATAGGAAAACAAATAGGCAAATAGTCAAAAGAAACACAAAGTGGCAAAGGAGAATGAGAATGAGGTAAATGAGTTAAGTAAACGTGTATTAAGGATTGTATAGGAGTTAAAAGTTCGAAAGGAAGAATGCACAATCCAAAATGTAATTGAATTCATGTTAAATAGAAAAATTATCATTATGCCATGGTTAGAGGGTTAAAAGAAAGTGAAAAACCAGAAAAAAAGATTTTAAAATGTTAGTTTGGTTAGAATTAAAAAAGAGTATAGGAAATTAGAATTATTGAGTTAATGAAAAATGGGTTACGGTAAGTGGCATAAGGATAAGTTTCTAATTAACAAACATTCATAAACAGAAGCTATAAGTAACTCATAACCAACAAGGAAGACAGGTTGATGATGATTCAAATAGATATAGGAATAGCAAAAATTGGAATCAAACATCAAAAATGCAATATATGAACCAGGAAATCAAAGAGAATAAGAATGCGTGCCTGGCATTCATGAATGGGTTTGGGTAAAGCAGAGGCAAGCAGATTTCAAAATGCCAAAACCAAAACATGAATGAAAATATTTTACAGAAATTTGGGCAGCATTCCGGCTAAAATTGGATTGTCTCGGAAAATAAACAGCAGTCAAATAGGTCATATGAATTAAAATTAAAGCTTTCAATTACATATAAGGAATATAAACATGAAAATTCAGTGTAAAGAGCAGCATGAAACAAGAAATCGCAGCATATGAACATTACAAACATCACAGCAGCAGCAGAATTGCAAATTTGATAAAACAGAAACATGAACAGTGCAAGTAAACATGCCTAAATCCACTAACCACATCCTAGGCTACCTAACAACCTAAAATCCACTACAACATGCATATCTAACTAGCCTAAACATGAACATAAACAGAAAATAATGAAATAACGACTACGGATAGAAGGGGGCGTTCGTCGGAACCTGGTAGGCCGAATAAGGAGCGTGGACAGAAAGGGGGCTGGGGGTGGTGGTGATGGTGTCTGGTGCGGCGGCTGGCGGTGGTGGCACGGTTGTTCGGGGCAGGGGGGAAGAAGGGTTGGCAAATGGGGTAGGGGGTAAGAGGGGAAGGGAGGGGGTAGGTGTGTGTGTGGCGGATGGGGGTGGCACGGCTAGGATGGGCGACGGCGGTGGGTGGTGGTTGCGAAGGGGGCAGTGGCGGAGAGGGGGGGAAGAAGGAGAAAGAATAAGAAAGAAGGGGGAGGAGGAAGGGGGTCGGTGGCGGCGGCGCTTGGGAGGTTGGCAGCGTCTGGGGGTGGCGGTGACGGTGGCTAGATGGTGGTGGTTGGATTGGAGGGGAAGAGAGGGAGAAGAGGGTTTTAGGGGGGGGCGCGACTGATAGGGTTCGCGTGGTTTGGGGGTTATAAATTTGAATCCACGCGGCCGCGTGGGGCACGCGGTCGCTTGGCTTGAGCAAAATGGGGGTGACGCGATCGCATGTAATGGCTAAAAGAGTGAATGACGCGATCGCCTGGGGCATGCGATCGCGTCGCTGGGATTTGTGCTAAACGCACGAATCCAGCGTCGTTTTAGCACAACTCTCTGTCTCCTTTGGGGTGTTGGTGCAATCCATGAGACGCGGTCGCGTCCCTCACGCGGTCGCATGGGGTTGGCATTGTGCAAGTGACGCGATCGCGTGGGTCATTTGTGCAAAATGCACAATGGCCGCACAATTCCAGCCCAACTTTCTGGACGTTGGATGTTTATGCCGATCTCCAGATCACGCGGCCGCATGGATGACGCGGTCGCGTGGGTAGTGTTTTTCGCAATATGACGCGATCGCATGAGTGATGCGGTCGCGTCGTGCACCCTTTTTTTTATATGCAGTATACAGAATGCAATGATTAATATGAATGTGATGCAAAGTTCCAGGTTCAATATTATAAAATAAAATAAAACTTGAAAACAAGAAAAACGAAATAAAAATTGAAAAATGAACGATCATACCATGGTGGGTTGTCTCCCACCTAGCACTTTTAGTTAAAGTCCTTAAGTTGGACATTGGAAGAGCTTCCTGTTATGGCGGCTTATGCTTAAATTCATCTAAAAATCTCCACCAATACATGGAATGCCAATAGCCTCTGGGGTCCCAAACTAGGCATGTAAAGCTCGTGAGCAACTTCAAACAAATTTTTAGGCTCCCGAAATGACGAATTTCAGAATAGATTCCAGGATCCCAAACCTTACTTTTAAATCCGCCTCTGTCTTGATCTATATTTTTCCATCCGGATGGTTTAGAAAGTAGATTCTCACCATGGTGACCAAACATTTTCTGAGATCCATTCGATTGAATATGATACCAATCCGTGCACTTCAAGTTGAAGCGTGGAACCTTATTGAACCTTGTGCACCAGCTCTGAGCACGAGCCATTTCCCTCTTACTCTTAAAGCCGCAGAGAGCTCTAAGCTGGCCATCTGTTTCAAGCAAACCGTATTCAAGTGAAAAAGTAAAGTTAAAGGTTAAGGATTGTACCCACTTGAAGCTTGTATTGGGTGGTAATGGCCTTGGGAAAGGTGTTTCCGGTGGTTCTGTAAGTTCTACTCCCTTGTGCTCTTCTGTGAATTCCTCCACTTCTTTGCAAGATTCTTCAAATGCATCTGTGTCCTGGTCAAAGTCTTCTGTGTCTTCCTCATCACTTAAGTCATAGATTGGAGGTTGAGAGAAATCTACCTCTGCATCATCTTCGTATTCATTTGGGGAAGATTCTTCAATCTCAGAGAATTCACTTGCGGATGCAAGTTCATTACTAAGAGAGCTTGACTTGTGACTATCATCATCAAGGGAATTTGTGTCTTGGGTTATTCCGTCTAGTTCTTCATAAACGACTTGCCTTGGGGATTGTGCAATGTCCTCCTTAGCATTAATTGTAACATCCTTGACGGAGTTCTCTTCGGCTCTGAATTCTCTTGGAGGTTCAGCGTCTCCTAGATCTTCAACCAACTCTTCTTCTTGCGTAATGACAGCTCCTTCTACTTGTTCTAGTATGAATTCATTCTCTGTCTTGTCCACTGGAGTTTCTAGTAATTCCTTCATGCTACGCTCTTCGTTAGATTGTCCACATGGGGCTGTGGTTGGTCCTTGAATGTTCGAACGTCTAGAAGCTAATTGAATTACTGCTTGCTCCAGTTGTCGAATAGTTGTTTGAAGTTTATTTACTGTTTTCTTGAGGCGAACCTCTGATTCTCGGGGTGATGGATTTGGACATGAAACATGGGGAAGTGGTGGTGCTTGGGAGTGATTGGATTGGAACTGGGGTAAATAGGGATCATGTGGTGGCGAATGGTGAAGAAAAGCTTGTGAGTGTGGTGGTTCGAGGTTATGTTGAGAGAATGGTCTGTAGGCACGGGGTGGGACTTGTTGGTAGTTACAAGGATGTCCACCATATCTATCAACTGGGTATGCATTGTAGAATGGTCGTTGTCCATGATATCTTGGAGGGTGTTGTTGCCTAAAGGGTTGATTAGATCCTCTTGGTTCCATCCATCCTTGATTGGTTTGACCTTGATGCATATTCCTACTGTAACTTCTATTTCCTTCAACAAAGTTAGAACCAAACTCAAAGCGAGAGGGGTGAGAGTTCATAGTAGCAAATAAAATTAAAAAGGAAAAACAGAAATAAATAAACAAGTAAAAGAAAAATATTTACAATAACCAATAATAAGGCACACGTTAGCAGTTCCCCGGCAACGGCGCCATTTTGACGTTGGGATTTTTGCCAGTAAAGAATTTCATAAAAACAGTCGCGTTGTAGATATAGTCTCTAAACCGACAGAAATCTCTTCGTACAAACGTTTTGGTTGTCACAAGTAACAAACCCCTAAATAAATTGTTAACCGAAGTATTCAAACCTCGGGTCGTCTTCTCAAGGAACTGCAGGGAAGTATATTCTTATTATTGGTTATGGAGATTGCAAATTTGGGGTTTCAAGAATGAGGAACAGATATGACAAATAATTTAAATGGCAATTAAAAATAAATAAATACTGTAAAGCAAACTTTCGGCAAGGGATGAGAAATTGGAAGTCCAGATTAGTTACCCTTCTCAATAATAAAGAAGATTGTATCTTAATTCCACTTAGTTGACCTTTACTAAAGCAAAGGAAAGTCAAGGGACTAATTAGCTTGATATTCGAATCCTATTTATTTCCTAAGAAAAGGTTGGGATTATTGAAGTTCAGTTCAATTAACAAAGATAACAGTTATCAATTATATTGAGCTGAGATAACTCCTGAGTTACTGATTTCTTAACCAAGACCAAAAGGGGAAAAGTAAATCTATTGGAATAAAGATGTCTTCAGAGTAAAAGCAATAATAGCATAAATAAAAGAAAGCAATATTAAACTGAAATACCTCAAATAACATTAATTCAAATAATCTGGAACATAGAAGAATTCATAAATTAAATGGCAAAGTAAATAATCAACTAAAGTAATGGAATGAATAAAAGTGAAAGGGAATCTTAAAATAAAGGAACATTAAACCTGGGATTGTGAGTCACTCCTAAAACTAAGAGAAGTCCTAAATCCTAAGAGAGAGAGGAGAGAACCTCTCTCAAGACTAACCTAAATCATGAGAAGTAACTAAATTGGCGAGCTCTCCTTGAATGGATGCATTTCCACACTTTATAACCTTTGGTCTATGCCTTTTGGACTTGGATTTGGGCCAAAAAGGGCTTCAGAAATCGCTGGGAGCATTTTCTGTTATTTCTGGTGTGTTGCCTCTGTCACGCGTCCGCGTGGGTCACGCGGTCGCGTCATTCGGAGCTTTTCTTGTCACGCGGTCACGTCAGTCATGCGGCCGCGTCACTGTTGATTCGCGCTTGGCATGCGGTCGCGTTGTCCATGCGATCGCGTGGATGCTAGTTTTTTTAGAAACTCCGTTTTGTGCTTTCCTTCCATTTTTGTATGTTTTCTTTTTCATTCTTTAAGTCATTCCTACCTTAGAAGATCTGAAACTACTCAACACACTAATCACGGCATCGAATGGAAATAAAGGTAATTAAAATAATTAATTTTAAAGCATAGGAAACATGTTTTTCACATACATCACATAATAAGGAAGGGAAAGTAAAATCATGCAATTAATATGAATAAGTGGGTGAAGGATTGAATAAATCACTCAAATTAAGCACAAAATACATCGTAAAATATGGGTTTATCAATGACGCAGGTGAAAAACTCCGTATGGCTCTGCCTTTTCTATTCTGTAGGGACCTTCCCATCTTGATCTCAGTTTACCTGGCATGAGCCTCAGTCTGGAGTTATAAAGAAAAACTAACTCCCCTGGTCTGAATTCTCTCCTTTTTATGTGCCTGTCATGGACAGCCTTCATCTTCTCTTTGTATCGCCTGGAGTTATCATATGCTTCTATGCGAAGGTTCTCCAATTCTGCTAGTTGCAGCTTCCTTTCAGCACCAGCTTCCTCAAAATTAATGTTGCACTCCGTCATAGCCCAGAAAGCCTTGTGTTCCACCTCTACTGGGAGGTGGCAAACCTTTCCGTACACTAAGCGGAAGGGGCTCATCCCAATGGGTGTCTTGTATGCTGTTCTATATTCCCAGAGCGCATCTTGTAGCCTGGCACTCCTGTCCTTCCTATGAGACTTTACTAACTTCTCCAAAATGTGCTTTATTTCTCTGTTAGATACTTCTGCTTAACCATTAGTCTGGGGATGGTATGCTGTTGCTACCATGTGAACAATCCCATGCATCTTTAGTAATCCTGCTAGTCTCCTATTACAAAAGTGAGTGCCTTGATCACTCATGATTGCTCGTGGTGATCCAAAGTGACAGATAATATGGTTTCTAACAAAGGAAACAACAGTGTTAGCATCATCAGTACGGGTAGGAATTGCTTCCACCCATTTAGAAACATAATCTACAGCTAACAGTATATAAAGGTAACCACTAAAGTTTGGAAATGGACCCATGAAGTCAATGCCCCAAACATCAAAAATTTCACAGAAAAGCATAATCTGTTGAGGCATCTCATCCCTCTTGGATATGTTACCAAACCTTTAGCATGGGGAACAAGATTTACAAAAAGCAGCAGCATCTTTAAATAGAGTAGGCCACCAGAATCCACAGTCTAAGATTTTTCTAGCTGTTCTTTGAGGGCCAAAATATCCTCCGCTCTCAAAAGAGTGGCAGACCTCTAAAATGGACTGGAATTCTGATTGGGGCACACACCTTCTAATTACCTGGTCAACACCACACCTCCACAAATATGGATCATCCCATATATAATATTTAGACTCGCTTTTCATCTTGTCCCTTTGATGCTTAGTAAAATTGGGAGGGAAAGTATGGCTAACAAGATAATTAGCTACAGGGACATACCAAGGAACTACTTCAGATACTGCATGCAAGCTATCAAATAGGAAAGTATCATTGATAGGAGTGGAGTCATCCTTAATGTGCTCAAGGCGACTCAAGTGGTCTGCCACTAAATTCTGGTTACCACTCCTATCCTTAATTTCTAAATCAAATTCTTGCAGCAGCAGTATCCAACGTATTAGCCTTGGTTTAGACTCTTTTTTAGCTAATAAATATTTTAGAGCTGCATGGTCTGAGTACACTACCACCTTAGTACCAAGTAAATAGGCTCGGAATTTATCCAGAGCAAAAACAATAGCCAGAAGCTCTTTTTCAGTAGTAGTGTAATTAGACTGAGCAGATTCTAAGGTCTTAGATGCATAAGCAATTACGAAAGGATCCTTACCTTCGCGCTGACTGGTATGCAAAATTGTTACTCAGGTTGTGAATTATTATTCGAAATTGATTCCCTGGCAATGGCACCAAAAACGGATGCACAAAACCATGGTCTAAACATATCTTCACAACTTCGCATAACTAACCAGCAAGTGCACTGGGTCGTCCAAGTAATACCTTACGTGAGTAAGGGTCGAATCCCACGGAGATTGTTGGTATGAAGCAAGCTATGGTCACCTTGTAAATCTCAGTCAGGCGGATATAAAATAGTTATGTAGTTTTCAAAATGTAGTAATAAAAGAAGGATAGAAATACTTATGTAAATCATTGCTGAGAATCTCAGATAAGCGTGTGGAGATGCAATCGTTCCTCTGAACCTCTGCTTTCCTGCTATCTTCATCCAATCAGTCTTACTCCTTTCTATGGCTGACTGTATGCAAGGGCATCACCGTTGTCAGTGGCTACATCCCCTACTCTTGTGAAAATGGTCCAAGATGCCTTCCCGATCATGCTGGAATAGGATTCACCCTCCATTTGCGTCTGTCACTACGCCCAGCACTCGCGAGTTTGAAGCTCGTCACAGTCATTCAATCATTGAATCCTACTCGGAATACCACAGACAAGGTTTAGACTTTCCGGATTCTCTTGAATGCCGCCATCATTCTAGCTTACACCACGAAGATTCCGGTTAAGAGATCTAAGAGACACTCATTCAATCTAAGGTAGAACGGAAGTGGTTGTCAGGCACACGTTCATAGGGAATGATGATGATTGTCACGTTCATCACATTCAGGTTGAAGTACGAATGAATATCTTAGAAGCGAAATAAGATGAATTGAATAGAAAACAGTAGTACTTTGCATTAATCTTTGAGGAACAGCAGAGCTCCACACCTTAATCTATGGAGTGTAGAGACTCTACCGTTAAAAATACATAAGTGAAAGGTCCAGACATGGCCGAATGGCCAGCCCCCAAAACAAGATCATAGGATCAAAATACAATCCAGGATGTCTAATACAATAGTAAAAAGTCCTATTTATAATAAACTAGCTACTAGGGTTTACAGAAGTAAGTAATTGATGCATAAATCCACTTCCGGGGCCCACTTGGTGTGTGCTTGGGCTGAGCTTGAATGTTACACGTGCAGAGGCTCTTTCTGGAGTTGAACGCCAGGTTGTAACGTATTTCTGGCGTTCAACTATGGTTTGTGACTTGTTTCTGGCGTTTAACTCCAGACAGTAGCGTAGAACTGGCGTTCAACGCCCTTTTACATTGTCTAAACTTATTCAAAGTATGGACTATTATACATTTCTGGAAAGCCCTGGATGTCTACCTTCCAATGCATTTAGAAGCGCGCCATTTTGAGTTCTGTAGCTCCAGAAAATTCATTTTGAGTGCAGGGAGGTCAGAATCCAACAGCATCAGCAGTCCTTCTTCAGCCTCTGAATCTGATTTTTGCTCAAGTCCCTCAATTTCATCCAAAAAATACCTGAAATCACAGAAAAACACACAAACTCATAGTAAAGTCCAGAAATGTGAATTTAACATAAAAACTAATGAAAACATCCCTAAAAGTAACTAGATCCTACTAAAAACATACTAAAAACAATGTCAAAAAGCGTATAAATTATCCGCTCATCACTGACCCAGCACCGCTCCTACTGGATGGTTGGAGGCATCACACATAATCTCAAATGGCTAGCTCCAGTCTGGTCCTCTCACGATTGGAGCTTGAGTCAGGGCGATCTTCAGCTTATCAAATGCTTGTATGCAATTCTCACTGAACTCGAACTCAACATCTTTCTGCAGTAGTCTGGATAAAGGTAATGCTACCTTACTGAAGTCCTTAATGAATCTCCTGTAGAAACCTGCATGGCCAAGGAACGAACGGACTTCCCTCAAGGAGGAGGGGTAAGGTAAACTAGAAATGACATCTACCTTTGCTGGATCTATAGAAATACTAGTATTAGAAATAACATGTCCTAGAACAATCCCCTGTTTTACCATAAAATGACATTTTTCAAAATTCAATACAAGGTTTGAACTAACACACCTGTCTAATACTCTAGCTAAACTATCCAAGCAAAGGCTAAAGGAATCACCATATACGCTAAAATCATCCATAAAAACTTTCATACAGTTCTCAATAAGGTCTGAAAAGATACTCATCATGCATCTTTGGAAAGTAGATGGTGCATTACATAAGCCAAAAGGCATTCTTTTATATTCATACGTTCCAAAGGGACATGTAAAAGTAGTCTTCTCTTAATCTTCAGGAGCTATATGAATTTGGAAATAGCCTGTATAACCATCTAAAAAGCAGTAATGGGATTTACCTGACAGGCGATTAAGCATCTGATCAATAAATGGCAAGGGATAATGATCCTTGCGAGTAGCTTGGTTGAGACGCCTATAGTCAATGCAAACTCTCCATGAATTCTGCACTCGAGTTGTCAGGAGCTCTCCATGCTCGTTCTTTACTGTTGTGACTCCAGACTTCTTGGGCACCACTTGTACTGGACTGACCCGTTCACTGTCTGAGATGGGGTAAATGATATCTGCTTCAAGTAGCCTGGTCACTTCTTTCTTGACAACTTCTAAGATGGTGGGATTCAATCTTCTTTGGGGTTGACGGATAGGCTTTGATTCCTCTTCTAAGTATATTCTGTGCTCACAAACTTAATGGCTGATGCCTACTATATCCGCCAAACTCCACCCAATTGCTTTCTTGTGTCTTCTCAAAACACTAAGCAGTTGCTCCTCTTGTTGGGAAGTGAGTTCCCTTGCAATGATAACTGGGAACTTCTGATTATCCTCAAGGTAAGCATACTTGAGGTGAGGAGGAAGGGGCTTTAATTCCAATTTCTGCTCATGGCTAGGCTTTAGATTATCTTGGGCTAATGATAATGGTAAAGTGTCTTCATTATGTTCAGAGGGTGTCCCCACACTTGGACCTTGCTCCATGTGCTTCTCTTCTACTTCTTCTTGGTGAACTTCAGCTACAGTTTTATCAATGATGTCGCACTGGAAGATAGAATGATCTTCCGGAGGGTGCTTCATAGCTTCATTTAAATTGAAACTCACTGCTCTGCCATCTATCTCAAAGGAGTAAGTCCCTGAGAATGCATCCAGCTTGAACTTTGAAGTCTTCAGGAATGGTCTTCCAAGCAGGATTGATGATGGTCTTCCTGAGTCATTAGGGGCATTTCCAAAATATAGAAGTCAATGGGAAATGTGAGCCCCTTAATGCTTACTAAGACATCTTCAGCAATTCCAACTACTATAATAATGCTCTTATCTGCTAACACAAAACGAGCTACTGACCTTTTTAAAGGAGGGAGCCTCAAAGCATCATATATAGACAATGGCATTATACTAACACACGCTCCAAAATCACACATGCAGTCAAAAAATATTACACCTCCCATTAAAGCAGATATAGAACTACCTAAAGGAATAGTTTCTAATTCATTAATTTTGTCTTTATGTATGCATAAATCTTTCAAAAACTTTTCATATTTAGGTACTTTTGAATAACATCAAAAAGGGGAACAATTACCTCAACCTTTTTAAAAATTTCTACCATTTTGGGATCAAGTTCCATCTGCTTCCTGGACTTCCTTACAAGGTGTGGAAATGGAATAGGAATGGCGCCACTTGCAGCTTCTATGTCCTTTGGTGCTTCATTCCTTGGCTGAGCTACTTCTTCTTCAACCATGTCTTGGACTTCCTCCTCTTCTTCAGCATCTTCCACTTCAACCATGTCTTCATCTTAGGCATGTTCTAGTGGGCTTGGCTCCTCCTAGTTCCACTCTTGCAATGTTGTTCCTGATGTGTGGAAAACGATCCAACACAAAACTCACCGGCAAGTGTATCGGGTCGCATCAAGTAATAAAACTCACGTGAGTGAGGTCGATCCCACAAGGATTGAAGGATTGAGTAATTTTAGTTTAGTGGTTGATTTAGTCGAGCGAATCAAGATTTGGTTGAGTGATTTGTAATTGACTGAAACTAAATTGCATGAAAATAAAAGGGAGAGGGATAATTGCAGTAAAGTAAAGAGAATAGAAAATAAAAGTGCTGAATCTTAAAGAACAAGAAATTAAATGGCAGAAACTTAGAACGCAAGAAATGTAAATTGCAGAATCTTAAAGTGCAAGAAATGTAAATGGCTTGAATTGTAAATGGGTCAGGGATGTGGGATTGCAAGAATTAAACTAAAGAATAGTAAATCTCAACATATGAAAGAGTAGAAGATGACTTGAATTGAACCAGATCTAGAATGGAAACATAAATAAATTTGAAAAGCATTCAACAGAGAAAACAAAATGATGGCTCCAGATCTCAGGACCCAAGAGACTAGATAACCAAGTCTAGATCTCAATGCCTTCCTAGATCCAAATCAGAAATCAATTGCAAGAAAAGTAAAGATAAAACAGTAGAAGAAGCAAAACCAAATTCAATTTCCAAAAGTTGCGGTAAAGTGAGACAGAGAGATCTCAAGGTGAGATTGAGACAGAATTTCCTCAATTCTTCAACCCAAGATTCAAGACAAGTGTAAATGAAATTGAAAACAAGAAAACTAAGAGGAAGAGAATTCAATTCTCCTTCCCCAGGACTCAGAATCTCAAAATAACTTCTAACCCAAAAGCTCTCCAAAATTCACTCAGCAAAACTAAAATGGAAAAAGCTCTTTAAAAACTTAAAATCTAAGCTATTTATACACTCTCTTCAAATGATCTTCAAGCCTTGAATTGGGCCTTTACTCTTGATGGAATTGGGTTGACAAAAACCTCTGTTGATTGCTCTTGGAGTTGGAGAAAAACCCATTTGTGAACCGGGACATGAACCAGAAAAGCTTGAGTAAAAGTTTGAGGTCAAACTTTGACTCAAGCTTTTCATATCAGCTTGCCTCCTTTTGCTGTCATCCACGTTTGAGCCAAAGTTTGAGGTCAAACTTTGAGCCAAACATGGATCCCTTTTGTATGCCTCTTGGGGTGCTACTTTGTCCTCTTGTCAACGTTGCCAATTTTATGCCAACTATAGACTATTATATATGGTTGGAAAGCTCTGAATGTCAGCTTTCTAACCCAATTGGAATCACCTCAATTGGACATCTACAACTCAAGTTATTCTTGTTGGAAGTATACCCCTTAAGGCTGATGTGGCGCCAATGTTTGCCTAAAAGCTTGAGGTCAAACGTTGGCGCAAGCTTTTGCTCTCCTGGGTGTTTTGTTGTGGCGCCAACGTTTGCCTAAAGGCTTGAGGTCAAACGTTGGCGCAAGCTTTTGCTCTCCTGGGTGTATTTGTTGTGGCGCCAACGTTTGCCTAAAAGCTTGAGGTCAAACGTTGGCCCAAGCTTTTGCTCTTCTCCAGGGTGAATTCAACTCTTCCAAAAGTTTGAGCTAAAGTTTGAGGCAAGCTTTTGCTCAAGCTTTTTGTTCTCTCTTGCTCCTTTCCATTTCTTTTTTCTTCAACCTTCTTCAAAGCTCTTTTCACCTATCATTAATCAACCAAGCACATCAAAGCTATGCTCAAAATCATGAGATTGTTATTCTTTCATAAGATATGACAATTATAGCACAAAATCTCTTGAAATTGCATTAATTTATCCATGGTTGATTGAATCAAAGGAAACATGAAATTATACCCAATTGGCTTACTTATGGCTCAAGAAAGTGCATAAAATCAATTGAAAACAACGGAAAAAGGCTAGTGAAACTAGGCTAAGATGACTTGTCATCACAACACCAAACTTAAGCTTGCTTGTCCCCAAGCAAGAAAAGAATTATGCTCAAAGGTTCTTTCAATTAGAATGGATTGAAGAATAACTTGTAATGTCCTGTGAGTGAAGTGATTAAGTGACAGTGGGGTGAACTCTAAATTATATGCTCATGCAAGGGCTTCAGTGCTTACTAGTCCTTACATATTGGAAGTCTTAGATCCTAGGACTTTCATCCAAATGATATCATGGAGATCTCTCTATAGGTAATCACCTTGAAGCAGCTTATAGTTTCTGTGCTTTGGCCTTGACTCTAAGTGTCATGTCTCAAAGCGGCTCTTTAGATAAGCTTTCAATCAATACTCCTAAACTAGTTGGTTTTAAGGTATTAGGTGTTAAAGCACCCCTAAGGATTTACTTACTCAAGCCTCTCTCTTTGACACAATTCGACCACAAGCATTTACTAGGATAACAACTCTTTGAGTTTTTGTTTCTTCTTTCTTTTCTGCCTAGTAATTGATGCTCAGAGCCTTGGGCCATGTTCTTTTTGTTTTTGTATTTCCTTTGTTTTCTTTTGTTTTGTTTGCTGCTTCTTGGATCAATAAATGTTCGAAAATCTCCACAATACTTCTTTGAATTCTATGTTCTGCCTATGAGCTCCCATGCAAGTTTTCATAAGCATGCAACCTCAATGCATAATCACACAACCAGAACCACCACTTCTCCTAATCTTTTGCTTGCCTCAAAATTGTTTAATTCTTCAATCCTTCTTTTCAAAGAACTATCATGTGGTGCCCTTTTTGAAATCTTGAGTGCATGCAATTTTTAAAAGTGTAGTGTTGTGAATATTCAAACATCTTAATTATTGAATTATAGAAAAACTATACTATGCAGACAGACAGGGGTACAATATCACTTTCAATCACAGCAATATCTGATGTAAAATAATCACTTAACAATACAACCTTTTGGAGTTTACTTGCTTTTCTCCTTATCATCATCATCATTGCTGGTCTTCACATTCCTCTTTTATCTCCTTGATTGATGATGCTTAATTTTTCCAAAAGCTTGTATGATGCTCTGCAGTGATATTGAAAGTTGCTTGTTCCCCAAGCACTTGAAAAATGGTTAGCATGCATGATTTATTTGGGGGCCTTTGAACTTACTTTGGTGTGTGAACACCAAACTTAGTCCCTTGCCAAAGTTTCTGATGCATCAAATTAACCATATGTGAAATCATTTTGTCTTTGCTAAAGGTTATGAGACTAAAAACTAGAAAACAGCCAAATGGTTAAATGATTTGTCTGATTGTTTGGAGCTAGCGTTATGCAGAAAGTGAGAATGTGCTTTTAGATAAAATTTTGGTGAAACACCAAACTTAGAATCCTTCATTCTCTCTTAATTTGTTTTGGTGTGAGACACCAAACTTAGCTCCTTGCAATACAGACCAATTATTCAACATTTTTATTGAAAAAGCTATGAAAAGAAACTACATCAGGTTGGGTTGCCTCCCAACAAGCGCTCTTTTAATGTCACTAGCTTGACATTCCTTATTCTTGCTCAACTTCCAAAGTTTTTCAGGATCAAAAGGTGATTGGTGAAGGGTTTTGGGGAAGAGTGTTTATGGGATTGTGTGAAAGAGGGGTGAGAAGAAGTGAGTGAAGGTAGGTGGGGATCCTGTGGGGTCCACAGATCCTGAGGTGATCCTGTGGGGTCCACAGATCCTGAGGTGTTTAAAGATTTACAACCTTGCACCAAATTGGGCATGCAAAATGCCCTTGCACACAACTCTGGGCGTTCAGCGCCAGATTGGTGCTTGTTCTGGGCGTTGAACGCCCATTTGTAGCCCATTTCTGGCGTTGAACGCCAGAAGCATGCTTGTTCTGGGCGTTCAGCGCCAGCTCTTCTCCAGGGTGCATTTCTGGCATTCAAACGCCCAGATGCTACCCATTTCTGGCATTCAGCGCCAGAACCATGCTCTGTTCTGGCGTTGAACGCCCAAAACATGCTTCTTACTGGCGTTTAAACGCCAATAAGGTCTTCCTCCAGGGTGTGATTTTTCTTCTGCTGTTTTTGATTCCGTTTTCAATTTTTATATTTATTTTGTGACTCCACATGATCATGAACCTAATAAAACATGAGAAACAATGAAAATTAGATAAATAAACATTGGGTTGCCTCCCAACAAGCGCTTCTTTAATGTCAATAGCTTGACAGTGGGCTCTCATGGAGCCTCACAGATGTGCAGAGCTTTGTTGAAACCTCCCAACACCAAACTTAAAGTTTGGATATGGGGGTTTGACACCAAACTTAGAGTTTGGTTGTGGCCTCCCAACACCAAACTTAGAGTTTGACTGTGGGGGCTTTGTTTGACTCTACTTTGAGAGAAGCTTTTTATGCTTTCTCTCCATGGATGCAGAGAGAGATCCTTAAGTTGTAAACACAAGGTTGTCCTCATTTAATTGAAGGATCAATTCTCCTCTGTCCACATCAATCACAGCTCTTGCTATGGCTAGGAAAGGTCTCCCTAGGATGATGGATTCATCCTCATCCTTTCCAGTATCCAGGACTATGAAATCAGCAGGGATGTAAAGGCCTTCAACCTTTACTGACACGTCCTCTACTTGTCCATAAGCCTGTTTTCTTGAATTGTCTGCCATCTCTAATGAGATTTTAGCAGCTTGTACCCCATAGATTCCTAGTTTCTCTATTACAGAGAGGGGCATGAGGTTTATTCCTGAACCAAGGTCACACAGAGGCTTAAAGATCATGGTGCCTATGGTACAAGGTATTATGAATTTTTCAGGATCCTGTCTCTTCTGAGGCAATGTCAGTTGATCCAGATCACTTAGTTCATTGGTGAACAAGGGAGGTTCATCTTCCCAAGTTTCAATACAAAATAATTTGGCATTTAGCTTCATGATTACACCAAGAAACTTGGCAGCTTGCTCTTCAGTAACATCCTCATTCTCTTCAGAAGAGGAATACTCATCAGAGCTCACGAATGGCATAAGGAGGTTCAATGGAATCTCTATGGTCTCTAGATGAGCCTCAGATTCCTTTGGTTCCTCAGAGGGAAGCTCCTTATTGATCACTGGACGTCCTAGGAGGTCTTCCTCCTTGGGATTCACGTCCTCTCCTTCCCTTACAGGTTCGGCCATGGTGCTTATGTCAATGGCCTTGCACTCTCCTTTTGGATTCTCTTCTGTATTGCTTGGGAGAGTACTAGGAGGGATTTCAGTGATCCTTTTACTCAGTTGGCCCACTTGTACTTCCAAATTTCTAATGGAAGACCTTGTTTCATTCATGAAACTTACAGTGGCCTTGGATAGATCAGAGACTAAGTTCGCTAAATTAGATGTATTTTGTTCAGAGTTCTCTGTCTGTTGCTGAGTGGATGATGGAAAAGGTTTATTATTGTTAAACCTGTTTCTTCCACCATTATTAAAGCCTTGTTGAGGCCTTTGATCCTTCCATAAGAGATTTGGATGATTTCTCCATGATGGATTATAGGGGTTTCCATATGGTTCACCCATGTAATTTACCTCTGCTATTGCAGGGTTCTCAGGATCATAAGCTTCTTCTTCATAAGAAGCCTCTTGAGTACTGTTGGATGCAGCTTGCATTCCAGTCAGACTCTGAGAAATCATATTGACTTGCTGAGTCAATATTTTATTCTGAGCCAGTATGGCATTCAGAGTATCAATTTCAAGAACTCCCTTCTTCATAGGCGTCCCATTACTCACAGGGTTCCTCTCAGAAGTGTACATGAACTGGTTATTAGCAACCATGTCAATGAGTTCTTGAGCTTCTGCAGGCGTTTTCTTTAGGTGAATGGATCCACCTGCAGAAGTGTCCAATGATATCTTTGATAGCTCAGATAAACCATCATAGAATATATCCAGGATGGTCCATTCTGAAAGCATATCAGAAGGACACGTTTTGGTCAGCTGCTTGTATCTTTCCCAAGCTTCATAGAGGGATTCACCTTCTTTCTGTCTGAAGGTTTGAACATCCACTCTAAGCTTGCTTAGATTTTGAGGAGGAAAGAACTTGGCTAAGAAAGTCGTGACCAGCTTATCCCAAGAGTTCAGGCTATCTCTAGGTTGAGAGTCCAACCACACTCTAGCTCTGTCTCCTACAGCAAAAGGGAAAAGCATGAGCCAGTAGACTTCAGGATCTACTCCATTGGTCTTAACAGTATCACAGATCTGTAAGAATTTAGTTAAGAACTAAAAAGGATCTTCAGATAGAAGTCCATGAAACTTGCAGTTCTGCTGCATCAGAGAAACTAGCTGAGGTTTTAGCTTAAAATTGTTTGCTCCAATGGCAGGAATGGAGATGCTTCTTCCATGTAAATTAGAATTAGGTGCAGTAAAGTCACCAAGCATTCTCCTTGCATTATTGTTGTTGGGTTCGGCTGCCATCTCCTTTACTTGTTCGAAATTTTCAATAAGGTTGTCTCTGGATTGTTGTAATTTAGCTTCTCTTAGTTTCCTCTTCAGAGTTCTTTCAGGTTCTGGATCCGCTTCAACAAGAATGCCTTTTTCTTTGTCCCTGCTCATAAGAAAGAAAAGAGAAAAAGAAAAGAAGAGGAATCCTCTATGTCACAGTAAAGAGGTTCCTTATTGTTAGTAGAAGAAGAAAAGAAGAAAAAAATTCGAACACAGATAGAAGAGGGGGTTCGAATTTGGTGAGTGATGTGAGGAAGAGTTGTTAGTAGATGAATAAATAAATAGAATAAGATGAGAGAGAGAGAGGATTTTCGAGAATAATTTTTGAAAAAGAGTTAGTGATTTTCGAAAATAGTTTTTGAAAAAGGTTAGTAATTTTTCAAAAAATTAGAAATCAAAAATTAAAATAATTAGTTAATTAAAAACAAATTTTGAAAAAGAGGGAAGATATTTTTGAAAATTAGAGAGAGAGTTAGTTAGGTGGTTTTGAAAAAGATAAGAAACAAACAAAAAGTTTGTTAGTTAGTTGAAACAAATTTTGAAAATCAATTTTGAAAAGATAAGAAGATAGGAAGTTAGAAAAGATATTTTAAAATCATATTTTGAAAAAGATAAGATAAGGAAGATATTTTTGAAAAGCTATGATTGAAATTAGTTTTGAAAAAGATTTTATTTTTAAAATCACAATTAATGACTTGATTCACAAGAAATCACAAGATATGATTCTAAAACTTAGAGTTTGAATCTTTCTTAACAAGTAAGTAACAAACTTGAAATTTTTGAATCAAAACATTAATTGATGATATTATTTTTGAAAATTATGATATAAAATTAAGAAAAAGATTTTTGGAAAATATTTTTATAATTTTCGAAAATAACTAAAAAAATTGAAAAAAAAGATTTGATTTGTGAAAAAGATTTTGAAAAAGATAAGATTTTTTTAAATTGAAAATTTGATTTGACTCATAAAAACAACTAGATTTTAAAAATTTTAAGAGAGAAGAAGGGAAAAATATTTTTTTGATTTTTGAATTTTTATGATGAGAGAGAAAAACAAGAAAAATGATGCAATGCATGAAAGTTATGGATCAAAACAATGAATGCATGCAAGAATGCTATGAATGTCAAGATGAACACCAAGAACACTATGAAGATCATGATGAACATCAAGAACACATTTTTGAAAAATTTTTAATGCAAAGAAAACATGCAAGACACCAAACTTAGAAATCTTTGGAACTTAGGCACTAAGAATTCAAGAATGCATATGAAAAACACCATACAACACAAAACAAGAAAACATCAAGATCACACAAGAAGACTTACCAAGAACAACTTGAAGATCATGAAGAACACTATGAATGCATGAATTTTCGAAAAATGCAAGATGAATATGCAATTGACACCAAACTTATAACATGACTCAAGACTCAAACAAGAACACAAAAATATTTTTGAATTTTATGATTTTCTAAATTTTTTTGGAATTTTTGTATTTTCTTTTAATTTTTTCGAAAATTGATTTGAAAAAGAAAAATAAGGATTTCAAAATCTTTAATATGAATTCCAGGAATCTTGTACTCTTTAGTCTAAAGCTCCAATCTGAGGGTTAGACATGGCTTAATAGCCAGTCAAGCTTTAGAATAGATTTACATCCATTGAGGTGATTAGTTGAAGACCAATCCCAAAGGAGTTTGGGTATGGCTTTTCAGCCAGATAGGATTCAACATGTTACCATGAAACTCTAGAATTCATTCTTGAAAGTTTTGAAGCCATAGAATAATTTATTTTTGAAAACATTATTTTTATTATTTTTTTTTCGAAAACAAAAGAAAAATTTTTGAAAGATTTTTGAAAAATTTTTGAAAACAAAACAAAGAGAAAATTACCTAATCTGAGCAACAAGATGAACCGTCAGTTGTCCAAACTCGAACAATCCCCGGCAACGGCGCCAAAAACTTGGTATGCGAAATTGTTACTCAGGTTGTGAATTATTATTCGAAATTGATTCCCTGGCAATGGCACCAAAAACGGATGCACAGAACCATGGTCTAAACATATCTTCACAACTTCGCATAACTAACCAGCAAGTGCACTGGGTCGTCCAAGTAATACCTTACGTGAGTAAGGGTCGAATCCCACGGAGATTGTTGGTATGAAGCAAGCTATGGTCACCTTGTAAATCTCAGTCAGGCGGATATAAAATAGTTATGTAGTTTTCAAAATGTAGTAATAAAAGAAGGATAGAAATACTTATGTAAATCATTGGTGAGAATCTCAGATAAGCGTGTGGAGATGCAATCGTTCCTCTGAACCTCCGCTTTCCTGCTATCTTCATCCAATCAGTCTTACACCTTTCTATGGCTGACTGTATGCAAGGGCATCACTGTTGTCAGTGGCTACATCCCCTCCTCTTGTGAAAATGGTCCAAGATGCCCTGTCACGGCACGACTAATCATCTGAGGTTCCCGATCATGCTGGAATAGGATTCACCCTCCTTTTGCGTCTGTCACTACGCCCAGCACTCGCGAGTTTGAAGCTCATCACAGTCATTCAATCATTGAATCCTACTCGAAATACCACAGACAAGGTTTAGACTTTCCGGATTCTCTTGAATGCCACCATCATTCTAGCTTACACCACGAAGATTCCGGTTAAGAGATCTAAGAGACACTCATTCAATCTAAGGTAGAACGGAAGTGGTTGTCAGGCACACGTTCATAGGGAATGATGATGATTGTCACGTTCATCACATTCAGGTTGAAGTACGAATGAATATCTTAGAAGAGAAATAAGATGAATTGAATAGAAAACAGTAGTACTTTGCATTAATCTTTGAGGAACAGCAGAGCTCCACACCTTAATCTATGGAGTGTAGAGACTCTACGTTAAAAATACATAAGTTAAAGGTCCAGGTATGGCCGAATGGCCAGCCCCCAAAATGAGATCACAGGATCAAAATACAATCCATGATGTCTAATACAATAGTAAAAAGTCCTATTTATAATAAACTAGCTACTAGGGTTTACAGAAGTAAGTAATTGATGCATAAATCCACTTTTGGGGCCCACTTGGTGTGTGCTTGGGCTGAGCTTGAATGTTACACATGCAGAGGCTCTTTCTGGAGTTGAACGCCAGGTTGTAACGTATTTCTGGCGTTCAACTCTGGTTTGTGACTTGTTTCTGGCGTTTAACTCCAGACAGCAGCGTAGAACTGGCGTTCAACGCCCTTTTACGTCGTCTAAACTCGTTCAAAGTATGGACTATTATACATTGCTGGAAATCCCTGGATGTCTACTTTCCAATGCAATTGGAAGCACGCCATTTTGAGTTATGTAGCTCCAGAAAATCCATTTTGAGTACAGAGAGGTCAGAATCCAACAGCATCAGCAGTCCTTCTTCAGCCTCTGAATCTAATTTTTGCTCAAGTCCCTCAATTTCAGCCAGAAAATACCTGAAATCACAGAAAAACACACAAACTCATAGTAAAGTCCAGAAATGTGAATTTAACATAAAAACTAATGAAAACATCCCTAAAAGTAACTAGATCCTACTAAAAACATACTAAAAACAATGCCAAAAAGCGTATAAATTATCCGCTCATCACTGACCCAGCACCGCTCCTACTGCATGGTTGGAGGCATCACACATAATCTCAAATGGCTAGCTCCAGTCTGGTCCTCTCATGATTGGAGCTTGAGTCAGGGCGATCTTCAGCTTATCAAATGCTTGTATGCAATTCTCACTGAACTCGAACTCAACATCTTTCTGCAGTAGTCTGGATAAAAGAAATGCTACCTTACTGATGTCCTTAATGAATCTCCTGTAGAAACCTGCATGGCCAAGGAACGAACGGACTTCCCTCAAGGAGGAGGGGTAAGGTAAACTAGAAATGACATCTACCTTTGTTGGATCTATAGAAATACCAGTATTAGAAATAACATGTCCTAGAACAATCCCCTGTTTTACCATAAAATGACATTTTTCAAAATTCAATACAAGGTTTGAACTAACACACCTGTCTAATACTCTAGCTAAACTATCCAAGCAAAAGCTAAAGGAATCACCATATACGCTAAAATCATCCATAAAAACTTTCATACAGTTCTCAATAAGGTCTGAAAAGATACTCATCATGCATCTTTGGAAAGTAGATGGTGCATTACATAAGCCAAAAGGCATTCTTTTATATTCATACCTTCCAAAGGGACATGTAAAAGTAGTCTTCTCTTAATCTTCAGGAGCTATATGAATTTGGAAATAGCCTGTATAACCATCTAAAAAGCAGTAATGGGATTTACCTGACAGGCGATTAAGCATCTGATCAATAAATGGCAAGGGATAATGATCCTTGCGAGTAGCTTGGTTGAGACGCCTATAGTCAATGCAAACTCTCCATGAATTCTGCACTCTAGTTGTCAGGAGCTCTCCATGCTTGTTCCTTACTGTTGTGACTCCAGACTTCTTGGGCACCACTTGTACTGGACTGACCCATTCACTGTCTGAGATGGGGTAAATGATATCTGCTTCAAGTAGCCTGGTCACTTCTTTCTTGACAACTTCTAAGATGGTGGGATTCAATCTTCTTTGGGGTTGACGGATAGGCTTTGATTCCTCTTCTAAGTATATTCTGTGCTCACAAACTTAATGGCTGATGCCTACTATATCCGCCAAACTCCACCCAATTGCTTTCTTGTGTCTTCTCAAAACACTAAGCAGTTGCTCCTCTTGTTGGGAAGTGAGTTCCCTTGCAATGATATTTGGGAACTTCTGATTATCCTCAAGGTAAGCATACTTGAGGTGAGGAGGAAGGGGCTTTAATTCCAATTTCTGCTCATGGCTAGGCTCTAGATTATCTTGGGCTAATGATAATGGTAAAGTGTCTTCATTATGTTCAGAGGGTGTCCCCACACTTGGACCTTGCTCCATGTGCTTCTCTTCTACTTCTTCTTGGTGAACTTCAGCTACAGTTTTATCAATGATGTCGCACTGGAAGATAGAATGATCTTCCGGAGGGTGCTTCATAGCTTCATTTAAATTGAAACTCACTGCTCTGCCATCTATCTCAAAGGAGTAAGTCCCTGAGAATGCATCCAGCTTGAACTTTGAAGTCTTCAGGAATGGTCTTCCAAGCAGGATTGATGATGGTCTTCCTGAGTCATTAGGGGCATTTCCAAAATATAGAAGTCAATGGGAAATGTGAGCCCCTTAATGCTTACTAAGACATCTTCAGCAATTCCAACTACTATAATAATGCTCTTATCTGCTAACACAAAACGAGCTACTGACCTTTTTAAAGGAGGGAGCCTCAAAGCATCATATATAGACAATGGCATTATACTAACACACGCTCCAAAATCACACATGCAGTCAAAAAATATTACACCTCCCATTAAAGCAGATATAGAACTACCTAAAGGAATAGTTTCTAATTCATTAATTTTGTCTTTATGTATGCATAAATCTTTCAAAAACTTTTCATATTTAGGTACTTTTGAATAACATCAAAAAGGGGAACAATTACCTCAACCTTTTTAAAAATTTCTACCATTTTGGGATCAAGTTCCATCTGCTTCCTGGACTTCCTTACAAGGTGTGGAAATGGAATAGGAATGGCGCCACTTGCAGCTTCTATGTTCTTTGGTGCTTCATTCCTTGGCTGAGCTACTTCTTCTTCAACCATGTCTTGGACTTCCTCCTCTTCTTCAGCATCTTCCACTTCAACCATGTCTTCATCTTAGGCATGTTCTAGTGGGCTTGGCTCCTCCTAGTTCCTCTCTTGCAATGTGGTTCCTGATGTGTGGAAAACGATCCAACACAAAACTCACCGGCAAGTGTACCGGGTCGCATCAAGTAATAAAACTCACGTGAGTGAGGTCGATCCCACAGGGATTGAAGGATTGAGCAATTTTAGTTTAGTGGTTGATTTAGTCAAGCGAATCAAGATTTGGTTGAGTGATTTGTAATTGACTGAAACTAAATTGCATGAAAATAAAAGAGAGAGGGATAATTGCAGTAAAGTAAAGAGAACAGAAAATAAAAGTGCTGAATCTTAAAGAACAAGAAATTAAATGGCAGAAACTTAGAACGCGAGAAATGTAAATTGCAGAATCTTAAAGTGCAAGAAATGTAAATGGCTTGAATTGTAAATGGGTCAGGGATGTGGGATTGCAAGAATTAAACTAAAGAATAGTAAATCTCAACATATGAAGGAGTAGAAGATGACTTGAATTGAACCAGATCTAGAATGGAAACGTAAATAAATTTGAAAAGTATTCAACAGAGAAAATAAAATGATGGCTCCAGATCTCAGGACCCAAGAGACTAGATAACCAAGTCTAGATCTCAATGCCTTCCTAGATCCAAATCAGAAATCAATTGCAAGAAAAGTGAAGATCAAACAGTAGAAGAAGCAAAACCAAATTCAATTTCCAAAACTTGCGGTAAAGTAAGACAGAGAGATCAAAAGGTGAGATTGAGACAGAATTTCCTCAATTCTTCAACCCAAGATTCAAGACAAGTGTAAATGAAATTGAAAACAAGAAAACTAAGAGGAAGAGAATTCAATTCTCCTTCCCCAAGACTCAGAATCTAAAAATAACTTCTAACCCAAAAGCTCTCCAAAATTCACTCAGCAAAACTAAAATGGAAAAAGCTCTCTAAAAACTTAAAATATAAGCTATTTATACACTCTCTTCAAATGATCTTCAAGCCTTGAATTGGGCCTTTGCTCTTGATGGAATTGGGTTGACAAAAACCTCTGTTGATTGCTCTTGGAGTTGGAGAAAAACCCATTTGTGAACCGGGCCATGAACCAGAAAAGCTTGAGTAAAAGTTTGAGGTCAAACTTTGACTCAAGCTTTTCATATCAGGTTGCCTCCTTTTGCTGTCATCCACGTTTGAGCCAAAGTTTGAGGTCAAACTTTGAGCCAAACGTGGATCCCTTTTGTATGCCTCTTGGGGTGCTACTTTGTCCTCTTGTCAACGTTGCCAATTTTATGCCAACTATAGATTATTATATATGGTTGGAAAGCTCTGAATGTCAGCTTTCTAACCCAATTGGAATCACCTCAATTGGACATCTACAACTCAAGTTATTCTTGTTGTAAGTATACCCCTTAAGGCTGATGTGGCGCCAATGTTTGCCTAAAACCTTGAGGTCAAACGTTGGCGTAAGCTTTTGCTCTCCTTGGTGTTTTGTTGTGGCGCCAACATTTGCCTAAAAGCTTGAGGTCAAACGTTGGCGCAAGCTTTTGCTCTCCTGGGTGTATTTGTTGTGGCGCCAACGTTTGCCTAAAGCTTGAGGTCAAACGTTGGCGCAAGCTTTTGCTCTTCTCCAGGGTGAATTCAACTCTTCCAAAAGTTTGAGCTAAAGTTTGAGGCAAGCTTTTGCTCAAGCTTTTTGTTCTCTCTTGCTCCTTGCCATTTCTTCTTTCTTCAACCTTCTTCAAAGCTCTTTTCACCTATCATTAATCAACCAAGCACATCAAAGCTATGCTCAAAATCATGAGATTGTTATTCTTTCATAATATATGACAATTATAGCACAAAATCTCTTGAAATTGCATTAATTTATCCATGGTTGATTGAATCAAAGGAAACATGAAATTATACCCAATTGGCTTACTTATGGCTCAAGAAAGTGCATAAAATCAATTGAAAACAACGGAAAAAGGCTAGTGAAACTAGGCTAAGATGACTTGTCATCACAACACCAAACTTAAGCTTGCTTGTCCCCAAGCAAGAAAAGAATTATGCTCAAAGGTTCTTTCAATTAGAATGGATTGAAGAATAACTTGTAATGTCCTGTGAGTGAAGTGATTAAGTGACAGTGGGGTGAACTCTAAATTATATGCTCATGCAAGGGCTTCAGTGCTTACTAGTCCTTACATATTGGAAGTCTTAGATCCTAGGACTTTCATCCAAATGATATCATGGAGATCTCTCTATAGGTAATCACCTTGAAGCAGCTTATAGTTTCTGTGCTTTGGCCTTGACTCTAAGTGTCATGTCTCAAAGCGGCTCTTTAGATAAGCTTTCAATCAATACTCCTAAACCAGTTGGTTTTAAGGTATTAGGTGTTAAAGCACCCTTAAGGATTTACTTACTCAAGCCTCTCTCTTTGACACAATTCGACCACAAGCATTTACTAGGATAACAACTCTTTGAGTTTTTGTTTCTTCTTTCTTTTCTGCCTAGTAATTGATGCTCAGAGCCTTGGGCCATGTTCTTTTTGTTTTTGTATTTCCTTTGTTTTCTTTTGTTTTGTTTGCTGCTTCTTGGATCAATAAATGTTCGAAAATCTCCACAATACTTCTTTGAATTCTATGTTCTGCCTATGAGCTCCCATGCAAGTTTTCATAAGCATGCAACCTCAATGCATAATCACACAACCAGAACCACCACTTCTCCTAATCTTTTGCTTGCCTCAAAATTGTTTAATTCTTCAATCCTTCTTTTCAAAGAACTATCATGTGGTGCCCTTTTTGAAATCTTGAGTGCATGCAATTTTTAAAAGTGTAGTGTTGTGAATATTCAAACATCTTAATTATTGAATTATAGAAAAACTATACTATGCAGACAGACAGGGGTACAATATCACTTTCAATCACAGCAATATCTGATGTAAAATAATCACTTAACAATACAACCTTTTGGAGTTTACTTGCTTTTCTCCTTCTCATCATCATCATTGCTGGTCTTCACATTCCTCTTTTATCTCCTTGATTGATGATGCTTAATTTTTCCAAAAGCTTGTATGATGCTCTGCAGTGATTTTGAAAGTTGCTTGTTCCCCAAGCACTTGAAAAATGGTTAGCATGCATGATTTATTTGGGGGCCTTTGAACTTACTTTGGTGTGTGAACACCAAACTTAGTCCCTTGCCAAAGTTTCTGATGCATCAAATTAACCATATGTGAAATCATTTTGTCTTTGCTAAAGGTTATGAGACTAAAAACTAGAAAACAGCCAAATGGTTAAATGATTTGTCTGATTGTTTGGAGCTAGCGTTATGCAGAAAGTGAGAATGTGCTTTTAGATAAAATTTTGGTGAAACACCAAACTTAGAATCCTTCATTCTCTCTTAATTTGTTTTGGTGTGAGACACCAAACTTAGCTCCTTGCAATACAGACCAATTATTCAACATTTTTATTGAAAAAGCTATGAAAAGAAACTACATCAGGTTGGGTTGCCTCCCAACAAGCGCTCTTTTAATGTCACTAGCTTGACATTCCTTATTCTTGCTCAACTTCCAAAGTTTTTCAGGATCAAAAGGTGTGGATTCGTTGCTCCTTCCTCTTGTCGCAAAAGCAGAAACACAAATAGAGCCATAAACTAAAACAAAGCACTCTGTAACTTGAGTACAGTTAGAGTTAGTAGAGGCAAAGTCTCAAACAGTTAGTGTGTTAGTCAAAAATTAAAGAAACAGAAAATAAAAATGCTTGATCTAGATCTCCACTTCACTTAATCATTGTCAATCTATTTCAATCCCCGGCAACGGCGCCAAAAACTTGATGTGTGGAAAACGATCAAACACAAAACTCACCGGCAAGTGTACCGGGTCGCATCAAGTAATAAAACTCACGTGAGTGAGGTCGATCCCACAGGGATTGAAGGATTGAGCAATTTTAGTTTAGTGGTTGATTTAGTCAAGCGAATCAAGATTTGGTTGAGTGATTTGTAATTGACTGAAACTAAATTGCATGAAAATAAAAGGGAGAAGGATAATTGCAGTAAAGTAAAGAGAACAGAAAATAAAAGTGCTGAATCTTAAAGAATAAGAAATTAAATGGCAGAAACTTAGAACGCAAGAAATGTAAATTACAGAATCTTAAAGTGCAAGAAATGTAAATGGCTTGAATTGTAAATGGGTCAAGGATGTGGGATTGCAAGAATTAAACTAAAGAACAGTAAATCTCAACACATGAAAGAGTAGAAGATGACTTGAATTGAACCAGATCTAGAATGGAAACGTAAATAAATTTGAAAAGCATTCAACAGAGAAAATAAAATGATGGCTCCAGATCTCAGGACCCAAGAGACTAGATAACCAAGTCTAGATCTCAATGCCTTCCTAGATCCAAATTAGAAATCAATTTCAAGAAAAGTAAAGATCAAACAGTAGAAGAAGCAAAACCAAATTCAATTTCCAAAACTTGCGGTAAAGTGAGACAGAGAGATCTCAAGGTGAGATTGAGACAGAATTTCCTCAATTCTTCAACCCAAGATTCAAGACAAGTGTAAATGAAATTGAAAACAAGAAAACTAAGAGGAAGAGAATTCAATTCTCCTTCCTCAAGACTCAGAATCTCAAAATAACTTCTAACCCAAAAGCTCTCCAAAATTCACTCAGCAAAACTAAAATGGAAAAAGCTCCCTAAAAACTTAAAATCTAAGCTATTTATACACTCTCTTCAAATGATCTTCAAGCCTTGAGTTGGGCCTTTGTTCTTGATGGAATTGGGTTGACAAAAGCCTCTGTTGATTGCTCTTGGAGTTGGAGAGAAACCCATTTGTGAACCGGGCCATGAACCAGAAAAGCTTGAGTAAAAGTTTGAGGTCAAACTTTGACTCAAGCTTTTCATATCAGCTTGCCTCCTTTTTCTGTCATCCACGTTTGAGCTAAAGTTTGAGGTCAAACTTTGAGCCAAACGTGGATCCCTTTTGTATGCCTCTTGGGGTGCTACTTTGTCCTCTTGTCAACGTTGCCAATTTTATGCCAACTATAGACTATTATATATGGTTGGAAAGCTCTGAATGTCAGCTTTCTAACCCAATTGGAATCACCTCAATTGGACATCTACAACTCAAGTTATTCTTGTTGGAAGTATACCCCTTAAGGCTGATGTGGCGCCAATGTTTGCCTAAAAGCTTGAGGTCAAACGTTGGCGCAAGCTTTTGCTCTCCTGGGTGTTTTGTTGTGGCGCCAACGCTTGCCTAAAAGCTTGAGGTCAAACGTTGGCGCAAACTTTTGCTCTCCTGAGTGTATTTGTTGTGGCGCCAACGTTTGCCTAAAGCTTGAGGTCAAACGTTGGCGCAAGCTTTTGCTCTTCTCCAGGGTGAATTCAACTCTTCCAAAAGTTTGAGCTAAAGTTTGAGGCAAGCTTTTGCTCAAGCTTTTTGTTCTCTCTTGCTCCTTGCCATTTCTTCTTTCTTCAACCTTCTTCAAAGCTCTTTTCACCTATCATTAATCAACCAAGCACATCAAAGCTATGCTCAAAATCATGAGATTGTTATTCTTTCATAATATATGACAATTATAGCACAAAATCTCATGAAATTGCATTAATTTATCCATGGTTGATTGAATCAAAGGAAACATGAAATTCTACCCAATTGGCTTACTTATGGCTCAAAAAAGTGCATAAAATTAATTGAAAACAACAAAAAAAGGCTAGTGAAACTAGGCTAAGGTGACTTGTCATCAGTTCCGGACCTCAAATTGATGGCATTGATGCCACCCTTGGGGTTAGGTAAGGGTTGAGAAGGAATTCCACTGGAGCTTGAAGGCTAGTTGGTGGAAGCATGTAATGAATCTATCTAGGAGACGAGAGCTTGTAAAGTGGCATTCAGACCATTTAGAGTAGAGTTCAGTGTAGTCTGCATGTCTTGTTGTCCTTGTGCAAGAGAACGAAGCATCTCGTCATTTGATGAGGAAGTAGGATAAGTGATCTGAGGGGCCTGTTGTTGGTTGTGCTGGGGTCCTTGTGACTGCCTTAGGTGAGGTACTCTGTAAGGCTGGTTCTGATTCTACTATCTGTTATTGTTCCACCTCTGATTTCCATTGTTGTCTATGCCTCCTCTGTTATAGTTGTCCCTCCAGCCATGGTTGGAATTATCTCTCCAACCCTGGTTGGAGTTGTCCTGCCATCCTTGGTTATAGTTCCCACCTTAGTTGTAGTTGCCGCCTTGTTGATTGTATCCTTGATTCGGGCGGTCATAGAAGTTATGAGTAGCTACCACAGTGTTGTCTTCTTGTTGGAGCTGCGGGCACTCATCAGTGTAATGACTATAATCAGCACAGATTCCGCATACTCTTTGGGGGACTAACTGTTGGCTTTGTTGTGGTTGGGAAGGCTGAGTTTGTTGTTGATTCAACTGCATCTGCTTCAGTAGGTTGGTCATTTCACATATACTCTGTGTAAGAGCAGTAGTCTCACTGCTAGAGGAAACCACTGCAACAGTCTTTGAGTGGCTATTCTTGTGCCTGTGATTCCTAGTGGACTGAGCTAAGTCGCTGATTAGTTGCCATGCTTCATCTGCGGTCTTGTACTTTTTCAGAGAACCATTACTAGCACCATTCAGTGTAGTTTTATCCCAAGGCTTCATGCCTTGAGTGAAGTAGTTGATTAACACTAGCCTGTCAATCATGTGATAGGGGCATGCATCTAGAAGGTTTTTAAAGCGCTCCCAGTACTCATAGAGAGTCTCTGATTTCCCTTGAACAATGCAGGAGATCTCTTTTCTCAATCTATCTGTAACTTCAGCTGAAAAGTATTTTTCCAAGAATTCTCTCCTGAGCGTATCTCAGTTGGTAACAGTTGCTTCAGGTTGGGAGTGGTACCACTCCCTCGCCTTTCTCTCAAGAGAAAACGGGAAGGCGATTAACAGAATAGAAGTTTCATTTGCACCATGACGCCTAACAGTAGAACAAGCTGTCCGAAAATCCCTTAGGTGCTTGATAGGCTCCTGAGCAAGTAAGCCATGAAACTTGGGCATCAAGTTGATTAGTGCAGTCTTCAGTTCAAAATCTGCAGCCAGGGTTAGATGATGTACTTGATACGACTGCAGTATAAAATCTGGGGCTCCAGCTTCCTGGAGAGTAATCCTCCTAGGTGCTGCCATGTTATCTGCACGCGAATCAACTGAATCAGTAGTAAAGGAGCTTGTTTCTTCCACAGATGGTAGTTTAGATTCGCCCTCAGATGAGACTGGTGAATCGATAACAATCACTTCACCACCCTCTGAGGCTAACCTGCGCCGAGCTCGCCTAATACGTGAAAGAGTTCTTTCAATTTTAGGATCAAATGCAGCTAAGCTTGGATCAGGCAGTGAACGAGTCATTCAATGAAAGAAACATACAGCTCATGGTAATAAAATAAAATAAAATATGCAAATAAAATAGAAATATGTACACTAATTAATAATTTAACACACAATTGCAACTCCCCGGCAACGGCGCCAAAAATTGATGCGTGGCAGAAATTAGACCAATTAAGAGATTAAAATATAAGAACAGCGTTGCGAGTATAGCTCTTAACCAGCAAAAATCCACCTCATCAATTTAGAAAGGTTGTCACAAAAGTTTAGAATAAAAATATTGGGAGTATGAGTCCCAGGTCGTCTCCCAACGAGTTGCTAAAAAGGGTGCTAATTTATTAATCAGGAGTTTTCCGAGAATTTTGAGAGTTGAATGACAGAAAATAAATAATTGTAATTTAAAAGAGAAATATATATATTCTAATTAAAAGGCCTTGACTGGGGGAATGATTAATTGGAAGTTCTATGCTTGTTGGAATTTTCTCAAGTGTAGTATAAAAAGGTTGTTATTTTTCACTTAGTTAACCCTTACTAAATGAAGAAAAGTCAAGTGATTGAGCTAACTCTTATTCACAAATCCTAGTCCTCTCCCTTGGGAAGGTCTAGCATTAGTAAATATAGAATTAGCCAACAACTTTCAATTTAACTAACCACTTGAGCATTACAACTCAAGTGTCTCCTCTTAATCAACCCCCATGTCAAGTAAGGAATCTACTCTATTGACATTGATACCATCTTCGTTATTGGGAGTTTGGAATAGAAAAGAGACATGATAATTTAAATAAAATAGAGATTCAAAATTAATTAAAAGTAAAAGTAATCCTTTTCATTAACAATCCATGAAAATAATCCAATTGTAACTCTAAACAAGAATTAAGAATATGGAATAAATAAATGAGTAAGGAAACAAACTAGAATAGTATCTTCAACGGAGGTGATGACTCTTCAATATCCAAAAGTGAAAGCATAAAACTAATAAACTATGAATGTAAAGAAAACCTAGAGGAAGAGTAATTTTCTCTCTAGATTCAGGTCTAAAAACCTAAAACTATGCTCATGAGAATGTGTTTTGAGTCTCTACAGGTTCCCTGGCTCTATTATATGTTTTTGTGCCGAAAACTGGGTCAAAACTCAGCCCGAAATCACCCCCAGCGTTTTTTGTTATTTCTGTAGATCGTGCATGTCACGCGTATGCGTCAGTCACGCGTGCGGGTCATTTGGCAAATTTCCTTGTCACGCGTACGCGTCAGGTATGCGCACGCGTCGTCTTGTGCAGGCTCCAATCCACGCGTACGCGTCAGGCACGCGCACATGTCGCTACAATTTTCTCCATGTCACGCGCTCGCATGAGCCATGCGTGCGCGTCGATGCTCACTGGTTATCTCCTTAGTTTCTTGTGTTCCTTCCATTTTTGCAAGCTTTCTCTCCATTCTCTAAGCCATTCCTACCCTATAAAGCCTGAAACACTTAACACATGGATCACGGCATCGAATGGTATAAAGGAGAATTAAAATATACTAATTAAAAATCTCTAGGAAGCAAGCTTTCAACCATAAAACAAAACTAGGAACGGATTGTAAAATCATACAAATCAAATGAATAAGTGGGTAAAGACTTGATGAAACCACTCAATTAAACACAAGATAAACCATAAAATAGTGGTTTATCAAGCTCACATTTTCCATTGACTTCTATATCTTGGAAATACCCCCAAAATGACTCAGGGAAACCGTCATCCATCCTGCTTGGAAGACCATTCCTGAAGACTTCGAAGTTCAAGCTGGATGCCTTTTCACGAACCTATTCTTTTAAGATAGATGGCCGAGCAATGAGCTTCAATCTGAATAAAGCTATGAAGCATCCTCCGGAAGATCATTCCGTCTTCCAATGCGACATTATTGTTGAGACTGTAGCTGCAGTCCACCAAGAAGAAATAGAGGAGATGTACATGGAGCATGGTCCAAGTGTGGGGAAACCCTCTGAACACAATGAGGACACCTTGCCATTATCACTAGCTTTAGAAGATCTAGTGCCCAGTCAGGAGCAGAAATTAGAGTTAAAGCCCCTTCCACCCCACCTCAAGTATGCTTACATTGAAGATAATCAGAATCTCCCAGTCATCATTGCAAGGGAACTCACTTCCTAACAAGAGGAGCAGCTTCTTAGTGTACTGAGAAGACACAAGAAGGCCATTGGGTGGAGCCTGGCAGATATAGTAGGCATCAGCCCTCAAGTTTGTGAGCACAGAATATTTTTAGAAGAGGGAGCAAGGCATGTCCGTCAACCCCAAAGAAGACTGAACCCCACTATCCTGGAGGTTGTCAAGAAGGAAGTGACCAGATTACTTGAGGCGGATATCATCTATCCCATCTTAGACAGTGAGTGGGTTAGCCCAGTACAAGTGGTGCCCAAGAAGTCTGGAGTCACTACAATGAAGGATGAACATGGAGAGCTCATAGCAACCAGAGTGTAGAATTCCTAGAGGGTTTGCATTGATTACAGGCGCCTCAACCAGGCCACTCGTAAGGATCACTACCCCTTGCCATTCATTGATCAAATGCTGGACCGCCTGTCAGGTAAATCCTATTATTGCTTTTTAGATGGTTACACAGGCTATTTCCAGATTCATATAGCTCCTAAAGATCAGGAGAAGACTACTTTTACATGTCCCTTTGGGACTTATGCTTACAAGAGAATGCCCTTTGGCTTGTGCAATGCACCAGCTACTTTCTAAAGGTGCATGATGAGTCTTTTCTCTGACCTTCTTGAAAGTTGTATGGAGGTCTTTATGGATGATTTTAGCATATACGGTGATTCCTTTAGCCTTTTCTTGGATAGTTTATCTAGAGTATTAGATAGCTGTGTTAGTTTAAACCTTATTTTGAATTTTGAAAAATGTCATTTTATGGTCAAACAAGGTATTGTTCTAGGACACTTTGTTTCAAATACTGGTATCTCTGTAGATCCAGCTAAGGTAAATGTCATTTCTAGTCTACCTTACCCCTCCTCTATGAGGGAAGTTCGTTTGTTCCTTGGCCACGCAGGTTTCTATCGGAGATTCATCAAGGACTTTAGTAAGGTAGCATTGCCCTTATCCAGATTGCTACAGAAGGATGTTGAATTCAAGCTGAGTGAGGACTGTATGGAGGCGTTTGATAAGCTGAAGATCCCCTTGACTCAAGCTCCAATTGTGAGAGGACCAGATTGGAGCCAGCACTTTGAGATTATGTGTGATACCTCCAATCATGCAGTAGGAGCGGCACTGGCTCAACGCGCAGGTAAGGATCTTTTTGTAATTGCATATGCTTCAAAGACATTAGACACTGCTCAGTCTAATTACACCACCACTGAGAAAGAGCTTCTGGCTATTGTTTTTGCTCTGGATAAGTTCTGAGCCTACTTACTTAGTACTAAGATGGTAGTGTACTTGGACCATGCAGCTCTAAAGTATTTATTAGCTAAAAGGAGTCCAAACCAAGGCTAATACGTTAGATACTGCTGCTGCAAGAATTTGATTTAGAAATTAAGGATAGGAGTGGTTCTCAGAATTTAGTGGCGGACCACTTGAGTCGCCTTGAGCATATTAAGGATGACTCCACTCCTATCAATGATGCTTTTTCATTTGATAGCTTGCATGCAGTATCCGAAGTAGTTCCTTGGTATGCACCTGTGGCTAATTATCTAGTCAGTCATACCTCCCCCCTCCCCCCCCCCCCCAATTTTACTAAGCACCAGAGGGACAAGCTGAAAAGCGAGTCCAAGTATTATATATGGGATGATCCCTATTTTTGGAGGTATGGTGCTGACCAGATAATTAGGAGGTGTATGCCTCAATCAGAATTCCAGTACATTTTAGAGGCCTGCCACTCATCTGAGAGTGGTGGCCATTTTGGTCCTCAAAGGACAGCTAGAGAAATTCTAGACTGTGGATTCTGGTGGCCTACTTTTTTTAAAGATGCTATTGCCTTCTGTAAATCTTGTTCCCCATGCCAGAGATTTGGTAATACATCCAAGAGGGATGAGATACCCCAGCAAATTATGCTATTCTGTGAAATTTTTTATGTTTGGGGCATTGACTTCATGGGTCCGTTTCCAAACTCAAGCGGTTTCTCATATATACTGTTAGCTGTAGATTATGTTTCTAAGTGGGTGGAAGTGATTCCTAATCATACTGAAGATGATAACACTGTTGTCTCCTTTGTTAGAAACCATATTATCCATCGCTTTAGATCACCACGAGCAATCGTGAATGATCAAGGCACCAACTTCTGTAACAGGAGACTGACCGCTCTACTGAAGAAGCATGGCGTTATTCACAAGATAGCAACAGCCTACCATCTCCAGACTAATGGACAAGCGGAGGTGTCTAACAGAGAGATAAAGCATATCCTGGAGAAGATAGTCAAGCCTCATAGGAAGGACTGGAGCACCAGGCTACAAGATGCGCTTTGGGCATATCGGACAGCATATAAGACACCTATAGGGATGAGCCCCTTTCGCCTAGTTTATGGAAAAGCATGTCACCTCCCAGTAGAGATAGAACACAAAGTATTCTGGGCAGTGAGAGAAATCAACATGGGATTTGAGAGGGCCGACGCTGAACGGAAGATGCAACTAGCAGAGCTGGAGACCCTTCGCCTAGAGGCATATGATAACTCCAGACTATACAAAGAGAAGATGAAGGCTGTGCATGACAAGCACATCAAAAAGAGAGAATTTAGACATGGGGAGCTGGTTCTCCTTTATAACTCCAGACTAAGGCTCATGCCGGGAAAGCTAAGATCCAGATGGGAAGGTCCCTACAGAGTAGAGAAGGCAGACCATACGAAGTCTTTCACTTGAGTCATCCTTCAAGCTCCAAATTAATCTAGGTCAATGGACATAACTTGAAGTTATACCATGGTGAGAAGATGAAGAAAAACAAGGAGCTGGAGATCTTTCTCTTGGAGGATCCCCCCACAGCAGAAGACTGAGCTAGTGGACCGTCCAACTTAAGGACGTTAAAGAAAAGTGCTAGGTGGGAGACAACCCACCATGGTACGATCTTCAAGTTTCCTTCTTAACTTTTATTTTATTCTATTTTGTTTTGTTTTTCTCAGTATCCATTTCTCATCTCTGCATGACTTAGCTGCATACTGCATCATGCATAAAAAAAAACGCACATGACGCGCGAGCGTCACTAACACGTACGCGTCATATGTGTGTGCGTGCAACATATGGATTAAACAGAGAGTTGCGCTGGAGTGGCGCAAAAAGGGTGCATTGCACACAAACTGAGTCACGCACACACGTTCCTAACGCATGTGCGTCGATTGACATTTTGGCACACCACCCGTACGCGTCAAGCACGCGCACGCGTAGATGTTGAAATCGGCGTAAATGAGGTTATTGGCAGAAAGTTGTGATGGTGTGGGGCTGGAACTGTGCTAGGCGCACAAATCCTATCACGCGTACGTGTCGTTTTGCCATCCAACCCATCCATGCGTGCGCGTCCCTGACGCGCACGCGTCCCCTCATATTTTGGCAAACGTACGTAACAGACAGAGAGTTGTGTATGAGCGAGGCTGTCTCCGCGCCAATTGCACAACTCAAGTCACGTGTACGCGTCCCTAACGCGCACGCATCGGTTGAAAAAAAAAACGCGATCCACGCGTACGCGTCGCATGCGACGAACACCTTAAACACCTCAGCGCCTAATTTCACATCTTCCACCCCTCCAATCCTAATTCTTCTCAATCTTAATTATCTTTTCTTTCTTCTTTCTTTCTTCTTTCTTATTCTGTCTTACTTTCTATTACTTTCCTCCTTCCCTCTTCATCTCCTTCATCAAGGTTCTTCTCTTCTTCCCCTTTTACTTTTCTTTCATTATTATCCTACTTTATGTTTCCTTCTTCTTTTTCTTTTACATTTATGATTTCTTTTTCTTTCTTCTTCCATGCATTTTTCATGTTGGTGTTGGATTTTTATTTGGGTCTTACCTTACTTTCATGAAGCTTGTGAACATTATGAGGAGTGATTTGATAATTGATATTTTAATTTGTCTCTCTTATACATTTGGATTACATTATTTTCATTCTTATTATCCCTTACACACCACGTGTTTGTGAAAAATCTTTTATGGCACCTTGAATCCTATTTTCTTAAACTCTTTTACTTATATGCTTCTTTTACACAACACTTGTGCTCCACATGTATTTGAGAATATCAATCACAATTGTCATCATTACATATGCTCCTTTATTTGGCACACTTATCACTTGATGCTTGATTCATGCTTCTCATGCTTATTACTTGCATGCTTTTCCCATCTTGCATCTAAGTTTATGAATTGACTTTTTTGATCTTTATTGTTGTCTTACATACATGTTGTAGCTACTATGTTGTTGGGCTGACATCTTTCCTCTGGCATTCATTATCACATGGAATTTTCTCCCTTCCAGTCTTAGTATCTATATTTAATATTCCTCCTTTTCTTTCTTCTTTAGATATGGGTACCAAGAAAGGAAAAGAGAAGGCCCCTGACAAGACCCCAGCAAGGAGAGGAACTAAGAAAACACTGGCAAAGGCACTTCCATCTGCCAGTGTCAAGCCACCAACAAAGCGGGTGAAGAGGATCATTAAAGTTGATGAATCAGAGAAAGCCTTTCCTGCCCGAGACTCCACACAGTTTACTAACCATTATTGCGAACAGATGTTCCCCATCCTATCTGAGAGGAACTACAATAATGAGCGTCTGCTCATTATTCCAACACACATTGTTGATTTTGTGGAGCCCCGCATAGAGAGGAGACAGTGGGGATTTTTAAAGAGACAGTCGCGAGAGGCCAACTTATCATGGGTCGTTGAGTTCTACTCAAACTTCCACTCGCCTACTCTGCAAACTGTCTACGTTCGTCATCAGTAAGTCCCTGTCTTCGAGAGTGCCATACAGAGAGCATTGGACCTTCCACCTAGTCCAGAGGGATGGGATGCCTATCATGAGGCCTCTCTTAGGCGCCAGACATACCAGTTCGACTGGAATAGCGTCCTTGGTGTCATAGCACAACCTGGCAGCAAGTGGATTTACAGACAGCATAGGACTCGCCCTAAGAGTATCCCAACCCAGTCACTCACCTTGGAGGCTCACGTGTGGGCCCAAATCATGTCTCACTATGTCTTTCTCAGCACTCACGAGTTGACCTTCACAGCAGACATGGCTGTCCTCATCTGGTGCATCTTGACAGAGCAACCACTCAACCTGCCCCGACACATCCGGAATGCCATGTGACATGTACAGATAGCAGGTAACCTGCCCTTCCCCGCTTTGGTTTCAAATTTAGTCTCTGCAGCAGGTGTGTCCTCTCGGGAAGGTGACACGAAGGTCATCATCCCCATAGCCGATCAGTATGTCCCAAACGAAAAATACATCAGGCCGCCAGTCCCCTCTGCAAGCCGTCTTGCAAATCCATCTTTGGATCCTGCTCCTTCCTCTATCCCACCATCTTCTACACCATAAGCACCATCTACCCATCAGATGTTCCTTCAGATTCTTGAGAGGCTCGACCGACAAGACCGGTGAAAGGAGCAAATAGAATGCCGTAACAAGCGTCAATACAACTACCTGAAGGAACTCATACTTGGTACACACCCACCTCCACAACCAAAGGACACCTCAGACTCCCCTTCATCTAGTAGCATAGGCAGTCAAGGCGAACCAGTCACTGGAGGCAACGCTTCCAACGCTCCCTTGTTCCTTACTGACGGCACGAAGGACCGTGCTAAGCTTTAAGTGTGGGGAGGTCAGTCCTTTACTTCCGGAGGTAACTTCTAGCTCTTAACACCAATATTTTTAGTTTTTCTTTTATTAGTTAGGATAGATTGCATGATTATAATCGTTTGCATGAATGTTTTGCTTGGTTAAAGTGATGAGTTTCTTTTTAAGACCCTATTTTTGAAAAATTTCACTAATTTAAATTGGAAATTTTTGTTAAACTTGTTTGAAGTTGTATTTGGAACATAAATATAGCTATGAACACACAACCTGTGAGACTTGAGCTTAACTATAATATTTAACCATAATATTTTATTCTTGTGTGTTCTCTTCTCTATGATTGCAATCTTTGCTTTGTTTCATTCTATATGTCCAATGTTTATTGTATTTACATGCTTGCATATGATTGAGGCCATCAATTATTGTAGCTCACTTATCCCAAATAGCCTACCCTTTCAATCACCTTTGTTAGCCATCTTGAGCCTGTCAATCCCCATTTGTTCTATATTTTATAACATCACTAGCCTTAAGCAGAAAAGCAAGTAATTACCCCAAATGAATATTTGGTTAGCCTAAGTTAGAAATTGTGTACAAATTAAGTGTGGGGAACTGTGGGAACTTGGGTTGATGAAAGTATACAGCGCTTCATTGACAAAATATTGGGAATTTGAATACCTACTCATGTAATACCAGAAAAAATTAAAAATCCACGTGCATTGATATGTTATATTTGCTTTTATGATTCAAAAAAATTTTCAATTAATTAAGTAAATAAGTGAATAAGGGGAAAAAATTACCCCAATGTTAAGTTTTAATAAAAGATCAATGCATATGTGATAAAACTAAAGAAAATTTGATACATGAGTATGGAAATTATAGAAAAGTGGGAATATTGGGTAGCTAGGTATGATTTTATAATTACATAGAGCGTGTGTGTGTTAGGTTAGAGCTTAGGTTAGTCAAAGATTCATATTATAGCTCAGTTGGCCATACATGTATCCTCACCTTTACCTTAACCCCATTAAAACCCTGAAAAGACCTCATGATGTTTGCATTGGTATACTAGATATTTGTTGATTGGTTAGATGAAGAATAAAGTTTAAAAAACATGACTAGAGAAGAGTAGAGTGATTGACCCTAGACACTTGAGAGATAGAGTGATATATACTACCAGTGAGGGTTGAATGCTTGATTCTATGTTCCCTGCTTTCATGAGCTGTCTTCTTACAAGTCTACTTGTCTTTACTGTATGATTTGAATTAGTGGAATCTGAACTATGTTTGTCTTGCAGAACTTGTTTACTTTTAACCAAGTAGACAGAATCATTTTAGCATGTAGTTGCATTCATATGTAGGTTGCATTTCATGAGTCTTGCTTTCCCTTATTCATTCTCTTTGTCTCCTTGAGCTTAGCATGAGGACATGCTAATGTTTAAGTATGGGGAGTTTGATAAACCAATATTTTCTGGTTTTTCTTGTACTAATTTAAGTGGTTTTTATCAACTATTTACTCACTTATTCATACTATTTGCATGATTTTACAATTCCTTCCTAATTATGCTCTATGATTGAAAACCTGCTTCCTAAGCCTTTAAAATGTGTACTTTTAATGTCCTCTCGTACCATTCAATGCCGTGATCTGTGTGTTCAGTGTTTTCATACTTTACAGGGTAGGAATGGCTTAGAGGATGGAAAGGAAGCTTGCAAAAATGGAAAGAGCACAAGAAATAAAGGAGACAACCAGCGAGAAGCGACGCGCACGCATGGCTCACGCATGCATGCAAATTGGGGAAATTCACAGTGACGCGTGCGCGTACCTGACGCGTATGCGTGGACTGGAGTTTGCATAATAACACGAGTGCATGCCTGACGCGCACGCGTGGTAAGGAGAATCGTCAAGCAACGCGTACGCGTGACTGACGCGTACGCGTGACATGCGCGATCTACAGAAATTACAAAAAATACTGAGGGCGATTTCAAGCCGAGTTTTGACCCAGTTTTTGGCCCAGAAACACAGACTAGAGTCAGGGAATAGCAGAGACTCAAGACATATTCTCATTACGCATAGTTTTAGTTTAGTTTTTGAATTTTAGAGAAAAATTCTACTCCTTCCTCTAGGGTTCTTCACATTCATAGTTTTAGAGTTTCATGCTTTTGCTTTTGGATACTGAGAAGGATCATTACCTCCGTAGAAGTTTCATTATTCTAGTTTGTTTTCTTAATTCCTTTACCTTTTACTGCCCATTAACCCTGTTTTGATAAGTATGTTGCATTTTGGGATTTATTAATACAAGAACCTTTTTACTTTTAATTAATTTTTAATTATTGTCTATCATGTTTTCCTTTTATTCCCCTTTTAATTCTATGAAGTTTATATTCATGATAATGGAGTAGTTCCCTAACTTGATTGGGAGTTGATTGAAAGAAGATTCTTGAGTTGGGATACTCAAGTGTAAATTCTAATGGGTAGTTGATGACTGACAACTCTAGTCTCTTACTCTAATCCCTTCTTAGGAAAGGATTAGGACCTGTGACATAGTTGGTTAGTTAGTTACTTGACTTTCCCTTATTAATTAAAGGATGACCAAGTAGAGCAACAACCTTTTATTATTAAACTTGGGAAATTCCAACAAGGATAGAAATTCCAATTAATCTTCTCCCGATCAAGGTTTTTAATTTAATTATATAAATTCTCTCGTTAATTTTCGTTGTTTAATTTTACAATTATTTATTTTCCTGTTTCTCAAACTCAAAATTTATGGGAAAACCTCTTACCAATAAGCTGCACTCTTTTGTCAACTCGTTGGGAGATGACCTGGGATTCATACTCCCAGTAATCTTATTCTTAAATCTGTGATAACTCTTCTAAATTGACAAGCGGATTTTTGCTGGTTAAGAACTGTACTTGCAACGTATTTCTATTATTAATTTCTTAATCGGCCAATTTCTACCACGTCAAGCTGCCATGCAATTCTCTTGCTTCCTTTGAAATTCCCTCTGCTCTTGGATGAGGGCTTGAAAGCTAGGCTCCTCATAAGGGAAGTTAATGGGGATGGGATGGTGGTGAAAGCTAGGTTGTCCCAAATATGGCAGTAGGTAGGTGGGTGGAGAGGGAATTGGTGGTGGAAAAGGTAAAGGGGCTTGAGGGTATGATGGTTGTATCTCATGTCGAGAATATGGAGCATGAACATACAGACGAACAAAATTGCAATGAAGATGTGTTCCACTAGGTGTGAGAGGTTGATAGACATTAAGATCATAGGGCCCTGACAAACCCCAATTTGACGGTTTGTTTTGCATTGAATTTAGAACATTTTGATAACCTTTTGTCACATTTAGCCTAAGAATTAGCATGGTTTTGTTATCTCTTCCATGATTGTGCTTAAGTGTAAAAACATGCTTTTTAAGCCTTATTTTGGTGAATTCTAGTTTCTGTTTGATTCCATAAGATGCCTTGATGTGTTTGCTAGTAACCTCAGGTTGAAACTAGGCATGGATCAAAGGAAGCAAGGAAGGAAGCATACAAGTGGAGAGAAGCATAAAAAGTCAAAGAAGCAAAGTCAGCCATGCACGCGCACGCGCACAAGGCGCTCGCGCGCACATTACAGAATCGACCAGGGACGCGCACGCGTACCACGCGCGCACGCGCCGATGCTGGCACATGACCTCATTAATGCAACACGTGCCTGGCGATTTGAGAGGGTTTCTGAACCCATTTTTGGCGCCAAATTGCTAAGGGAAAGGAATAAAAGGATGAAGGATTAAGGGGAAGGCATCATTATCATTTTAGGATTTTTCATACTTTTCATACTTTAGAAGTTAGTTATAATTAGCTTAGTTTTTGAGCTTTGTAGTTAGTTTCTAGAGAGAGAAGCTCTCTCTTCTCTCTAGGATTAGGATTAGGTTTAGGTTAATCTCTCTTCTTAGATCTAGGTTTAACTCATGCTTTGATTCACTTTTCATTTACCAATTCCTAATCTTCTCCTCTTCCTCTTTCTAGTTGTGTGCTTTAATAATTGTAATTCTTCATTTTGTTTTGGATATATTGTTGTTCCTTGGTTTTCTTTCAATAATGCAATTTGAGGTAATTCATGATAATTGTGATTTCCTTGATTGTTGTTGTTAATTCTTTACATTAAATTGTAGTTAGAATTCATTCTTGTTGTGATTGACTATACTTTTCTTTTGTGCCTTCCAAGTGTTTGACGAAATGCTTGGTTGGATTTTAGTGTAGATTTTGTTCCTCTTGGCTTAGGTAGAGTAATTAGTGACACTTGAGTTATCTAATTCCTTTGTTGATTGATAATTGGAGAGATTGCTAATTGGTTTGGAGTGCACTAAGGCTAGTCTTTCCTTGGGAGTTGGCTAGGACTTGTGGCTCAAGTCAATTCATCCACTTGACTTTCCTTTCTTTAGTAAGGGTTGACTAAGTGGTAGCAATGAACAATTCTCATCACAATTGAGAAGGATAACTAGGATAGGACTTCTAGTTCTCATATCTTGCCAAGAGCTTTTATAGTAGTTAGTTTATTTCCATTGCCATTTACTTTTCATGCCCCTCATCCAAAACCCCAAAATAACTCATAACCAATAACAAGACACTTTATTGTAATTCCTAGGGAGAACGACCCGAGGTCCAATACTTCGGTTTATAAATTTTAGGGGTTTGTTTTAGTGACAAACAACTTTTTGTATGAAAGGATTAGTGATTGGTTTAGAAACTATACTTGCAACGAGATTTCATTTGTGAAATTCTAAACCGTCAAAAATCAATTCATCAAAATGGCACCGTTGCCGGGGATTTGCAATGGTGTTGTGTTATTGGTTATTGTACATATGTGAATATTGTGAATAGGTTTATCTTTTGTTGTTTCTTAATTTTTGTTAGTTTTATTTTGTTCTCTCATTATGAATTCTCACCACTTTGGCTTTGAGTTTGGTTCTAAGTGTGTTGTAGGAAATGTGGACTTTAATGGAAACATGTACCATGGATGGAACCAACAAAGATGGGAAGAGCCTCAAGGAATTGATCACTCCTATTGGCAACAACCTCCGGATACTTATAGGTATAATTTCCATCCTAATGCGTGCCAACTTAGCGGCTATGATGATTCTTTTTGTGACACTCAACAACCACCATCATATGCCTATGAATCTCATCCTCAACATGAACCTCAACCATTCTCACAAGCCTTTCATCACCAAGCACCGCCCTATGATCCATATCCATCATATAACCAATCATCCATACCATATTTTTATGGCCATTATGAGCAAGAACCTCTAGAATCACCACCACCCTATCAAGATCACTACCAAGAAGCACCTCAAATCTCACCATCTCCATACCTTTACCAAGAAGAACCACCTTCCTACTATGAATCCTCTCTTCAAAATAATGAACCTCCATATTCACCCCAAGCCCCAATAGACGAGCCTCTCACTTTGTTACTCCAAGGACAAGAAGCCATGAAGCGGGATACACTTGAGTTTGTAACCAATTTGACCAAGGTGGTGCACACTTTAGCCCACCAATGCTTGAATACTCAAGGTACTTCCGTGACCACATGTGAAAAGTCAAAAGAAGAGCAAAGTATGAAGGTGAAATTGGAAAATTCGGTGGAAAAGGAGGAGTCAAATTTTGTATTGGAGCAACTAGAGGAACCTATAATCATTGAAGAAAAGAAAGAAGTGGTTGAAGATCTCGGAGATGTTGAAAGTCCATGGGAATATAGCATCATGGAGAACTCTTCCAAGAAGCTTGATATTGATGTTGAGGAGGGTGCGCAATCTCCAAGACATATCATCGTTGGAGACTTGGAAGAGGTTTATCAAGAAATGGATTCAATCATAGATGAATTGCTCTCTACAATGGAATCTTCACCCATTGGACATGGAGTTGAAATTATAGAAGAGTGTGCACAACCTCCCAAGGAAGATGAGAAGGGCATGGTGTATATTGAAATTGAAGAATATGAAGAGGTTGATCAAGAGATGACCTCGTTCATCAATGAATTTCTATCCAAAATTGAATCGCCTCTCATTAAACAAGATGAAGTTCTTGAAGATAACACCAAGCCACGTAACAAAAAGGATGAGGTTGAAAGTGAAGAGAATTGCAAAGAGGTGGAAATACACAAAGAAGAGCACAAGGAAGTAGACCTTGCATGGTCTAAGTGTGGGGAAGCCTCTCTCCCCAAATTACCATCCAACACAACTTTCAAGTGGGTAAAATTCTTATCCATAAGCTTTACTTTCTCGCTTGAATATGGTTTGCTTGAAAATGATGGTCAACTTAGAACTCTTTGTGGAATTCAACGTAAAAACGAGTTGTGTAGTGGTTGGAAAATAGGTGTTAAGCTTATCAAGGCCAAGGCCTCAAGGTATAGGGATGATGTTGGGACAAGGACTGCTTTATATGGATCTAGGAGGAAGCATTGGTGGAGTAAAGAGAATTCTCTGTGTCAATCACCTTTATGTCAACCGCTCATCCGACAAAACCATGAAACTCAACTAACGGATGGGTGTCAAGATAAGATATGGGATCCCGGTTCGCTATGTAAAGACCAACTATGGGGACTCATATCTTGGGTAGAACTTTGCCCAAGTTTGATGAATATGGTTGGAAATTCTGTCAACCAATTGAGGAGCAAAGATCCTTGGAGATTCAAGGATGAGTACAAACATAAGCCACCATGACAATAAGCATCTCAAAATGTCCAACTTAAGGACTTAAACTAAAAGTGCTAGGTGGGAGACACCCCACCATGGTAAACTCTTTCCATTCCCTTTTAAATTTGCCTAATAAGTGATTTGAGTTACCATTGTAGGTGGATGTTTCATACAAATTTGTTTGTACAATTTAATTGTTAGCTTAGTCACATGCATGTTGTGTTTAGTAGTAGATGAATAATATCAAAAATTGCATTTTTGTAAATTGTATGATGGTTGAGTGAATAAGAGTTGTGACACTAAGGGGAGCACTCAGCAAGTTTTTTTTTTGTTGTTCTTCTGAAAAAAAAGAAAAAAAAAAACAAGGAGGCGCGCAGACGCGCACTACGTGCGGGCGCGCCGACTGTTAGATCCTGGAAGTTTGCGCGGACACGCACCTGCCGCGTCCGCGCCGATTTGCTGCTGCAAATGATTGGGCCAAACCCCAGAGAGTTAAGCCATTTCTGGGCTAGCTCTAGGCCCCAGGCCCAACCCCGACTGCGCGAGCGCACGCATCGCGCCAGCGCGCCATTTCACAAATTCGTCAATGTACGCGGACGCGCACTTGCCGCGTGCGCGTCCTTGCGCGGTGCCACCAAACTAGGCCATGGACCAGAGAGTTGGGCGTACCTCAAGCCCATTCTAAGCCTAAGGCCCAATCTCACGTACGCGTGCGCGCATGGTACACGCACGCGCCCCTGCCTCATATGCCACCCCACGTTAACGCGCACTGTACGCTCACGCGTAGATCTCCATTCCCCTCAATGCACGCGGACGCGTACTTGCCGCGTGCGCGCAAATCTAGTAGCGCGACTCCCAGGCCATTCTCCAGAGAGTTAGGCCTGAGTTGGGCCAACTCTAAGCCCCTGGCCCAACTCCATGCACGCGTGCGCACACGGTACGCGCACGCGTCCTTTCCTCTTTCTGCTCATCCCCGCTTAAGCGCGTTGTACGCGCACGCGTAGGGACCACATTCTATCAATGGGCGCGGACGCGCAAGGTGCGCGCGCGCGCCAATTCAAAAATCGGGATAACCCTAGCTCGCGAAGCACACTGCGCAGTCGCGCAACCCATCCCCCCAACCTCCATCTTCTTCTCCTCGCCCCATCTGTCATCGCAGCAGCAGCACCGCCTCCGCCGCCGCGCCATCTTCACCGCCGGCGACTCGCCCTCCCTCATCATCACCTTCTCTTCCCCCTCTCACCACCACCCATTCTCTCTCTCTCTCACTCCTCTCTTCCTCCTCCCGGCCGAACTCCCACCGCGCCACCGCCTCCGCCTCCGCGCCACCATCACCGCCTTCCTCTCTCTCTCTTCCCTTCTCTCTTACTCCTCTGACCGACTCACCCTCTCACCATCGCCGTCCTTCCCCCCAGTTTCTCGAACCACCGCGCCACCGTTCACGGCGGTGCCAGTCTGTCTCCGCTGCCCCTGCCCTATCGTAGTCCCCACTGTCCATTTTCAGTTTTTCCCAGCTCCCAGGTTCCTGCTCCATTTCTGTTAATTCTTTTCTATTTTTCCTTTTTATTTGTTCATTCATGTTCGTTCCTAGAATTGCATGTTAGTTAGCTAAATTCAAATGTTGTATGTTAGGATTAGTTAGAAATACTTGCGGTTAGGTAGCTAGGACTGGATAGAGGATTCTAGGCCTGATAAGTGCTCCGTATGTGCTTACTTGCTGTTTGTCTGTTTGAATGTTGTATGCTGATTTTAGACTGCTTTTTATGCACTTCTTGTTGCCTGAATGCTGTACCACTGCTGCTGTGCTTAATTGATGCTGTTTTTTACTGTTTGTGCTATTCTGCTATCCGGGAACGTCCAATTTTAAGCCGGAATGCTGCCCGATTTTCACGGAAATTAGTTTCATTTTGACCTTTATTTCAGTTTTGGGCAATTTTCCGTTTCCTTTTTGACTTCCCGGTTTGCACAATCATCGTGAACATGAACCGCAATTTCTCGTTCAATTGGGCCTATATATCATCATATCGCTAATCCACTTTTCTAACTCACTAATTTCTTTCACCATTTTACTTACACTCACTTTTAACCCTCTTTAACAATTCTTTCATGAATATGATGATATTAGTGCCTTTTGCATATGCGGTGTTACCTTTAATGAGGATTACGGTTTTGGTTCATTCACTTATGCTTACTTGTTCACTTTTACATATTCAGTGCAACATCATGATTTCTCTTTGATAATGGTATCCTGAACATGTCTTCTTTGTTACATGCTAAATGTTTTATATATTCTATCACATTTTTTCAGGATGTCGGATAAAGGCAAAGCCATAGCCACCGCCTCTAAAAAGAGAAAACACTCTACCCCCTCCATTCCTTCCATCTATAAGAACTATGCTAGGAATCCATTGCAGGACGAGGATAAAGAGAATCAGCAGTTGCCTTCTACCAATCCTGGCAAATTCCCCAATCTCTACTGTGAGCTTCGGTTCTCTAGGTATCGAACCACGAAGCTAAATATTGAGAAGAAGTTGCTCCTACCTAATGATGTGAGACGGCGCATTAATGGTCGGATCCTTGAGTTGGGTATTGACTTTGTTGACCGGGATTTGGGTGACATTAATATCTCTTGGGTGAAGGAATTCTACTGCAACTTCTTCCGTCCGACCTTGGATTCAGTTCAGCTGAGGGGTAGAGAGATTATGCTCACCGAGGCCGCCATTGGGGAGGCATTACATTGCCGATACATTCCGCATGACCAGTGTGCCCATCATCAGGCTGAGATAGCCATCCATACCATGACTTTTGATTATGAGGCGCTTCGGCGCGTGATTGGGTTACCGGAGGCTTCATGGGTTATGGATGCGAGCAACACCAAGCCAAAGGGGATGTTATTCACTCATTTGACTAGGGAGGCCAGGACTTGGCAGATGATCTTCGCCCACTACGTCCTGCCTACCACCCACTTTTCTGAGGTCCCCATGGAGATGCTTCTGCTGATCGGGTGTGTTATGGAAGGGAAGGATGTTTCCTTCCCTAGACTTATCCGACAATGCATGTGGCGGGCGCATATTCGTGGCCTACTTCCGTTTCCTACATTGGTCACGAGTATGGCAGCCCTGGCTGATGTCCCGTGGTCAGATGATGATGTGCGACCACCACCAGCTGATGCAGATGACAGGGAGATTACTATCCCCTGGGGTGTTTGGGTGCACGAGAAGCCACCTGCTAGCCGCCGCTCTCGGGCTAGGGCTGTCATAGGGACACCTTCACCACCAGCCCCTGCAGCTGGCCCATCATCTTCTACAGCCGCAGCTCCTTCACCATCTACAGACCCTCCAGCAGCACCCGAGCCTACCTATCTCCTGGTCCAGCGTCTCTTCCGGTTCTTAGAGCGAGAGTGACACCATGTCAGACGCCGTTTGGATCGGATGGACCAGGCCCTTATCTCTCTGGGCGCCGAGCTACCTCCGCTTCCCGATTCTCCGGCCTCCGATGAGCAGGATCATCAGGAGGAGGGCGCGGAGGCACCAGCTCAGCAGGATGCCCCTGACGCTACAGAGCCAGCACACATGGCGGCACCACCTCAGACACAGGAGACTCAGCCGGTCCCACAGCCACAGTCAGAGCCAGAGCCTATCGTTGTACCTCCCACTGATCCTCCGGTTTAGCATCGAGGACGATGCTTGGTTTTAAGTGTGGGGAGGGCACCGGTAGCATTATTTGGGAACCGGTGAACTTTTTTTCGGCCTAGTTATCTCATTTTGCACATCCTTGTATATATTTTGATGCATTTGCATTTCTAGTTTGCTTTGGATACTTTTATTGCTTATTTTGGATTTTAGACATTTTGATGCTTCTAGATATTATTGGATGCTTTTGGATATTTTTAGATCTTTTGGATGATAGATTCCGTACTTTTAGTGGATTCTTCTTTATACATTTTGTTTATCTTTGTTTTTAGTTTGCGGTTGTGATTAGAAATCATGTTTTAAGTAAAACTTAGGCACCCTTTTTGCATATTATATTGATTCTAAGTGAAAAAGAAAAGGGTGAACTAAGAAAATTTTTGAACTTTTCAATCACAACAATGCTTAGTCAAACATTGAGATTTTTCAAGAAGTTTAAATATAGGGCATTAACCCAATTGATTGAAAGAGAATTTTTGAACTTGCTTGAATTTCATACCTTGTGAAGCATGTATTGAATTGAGAACACAAGCTTGTGAGACTTGAGCCTATTGATGTGGTTACATTTTATAACCATTTATTTCCCATTCTTGTGTGAAATTGTTCTCTCTCCATGATTGTGATCCTTAATTTGCTTGATTCTATATATCCGTTTATTTCTTGTGTTTGTGCATTTATATGATTGAGGCCATTATTTCATTTGCCACTTGCCCAAATAGCCAACCTTTTACTCTCCATTGTTAGCCAATTTTGAGCATATGCTTAACCAACTCATTCTTATTTTAGCTCATTACAAGCCCAAGGCGGAAAACCAATGAAAAGTCCTTGTTTGGATCCTTGATTGGCTTAGGCTAGTGAGAGTGTTTTATTATTCAAAGTTGGTGAGGCTTGGGAACATTGGATGGGATAAAAAGGGGCAATACACTTTTATGTTTAGGAATTGGGCACATATTCATGTATTAATCAAATGTAGAGACCTTATGCATTGATGTTCTTGTATTTAGTTTGAAAGAAGAAAAAAAAGAAAAAGAAAATATATATATATATATATATATAAAGGAAAGAAAAAAAAATGATGAAAAGAAAAAAATAAAATGAAAGAAAAAGAGAAGAAAAAAAAAGAGAAAAAAAATAAAAGGGGACAAAATGCCCCAAAGTGAAGTCAATAAAAAGGAATCAATGCATAGGTGTTGTGAATCAAATAAAAAAAAATGCATGAGTATGTAAGAAAAAGTGAAGAATGGGTAGTTAGAATAGCTCGCATTTGTATAGGTCATTAATTAGGTTAGGTGGGAAAGTCTATACTAATCAAAGATTCAAATCCTAGCCCACTTGACCATAAATGATCCTACCTTGACCCTAACCCCATTACAACCTAAATGAAAGACCTCATGATGAATATATGCATGCATTGAATAAATGTTGATTGTTAGAAGAAAATCAAATTTTGGAAAACATGATTAGAAGAGAATTTAGTGAATTAACCCTTAAACACTTGAGTGAATAGAGCGGATACACATCCGGTGAGGGTTCAAAAGTTCAATCACATGTGTTCACCCACATTGTCTATATTCTTGCAAGTTTGAACTCCTTTTAACAATTCAATACAATTGTGGTTTGGACTTGGTCCTTATTACTTAGCTCTTGTACTTACACATGCTCTCTTGGGAATTGATTTGTTTGAACTAAGCATTTCCAATTGCTTTAGATAGTTGCATTTAGATAGGACTCATATAGTTTAGTTGCATTCAATAAATGCCATACCCCTTAGTTCCTTCTTATTTTAGCATGAGGACATGCTAAGGCTTAAGTGTGGGGAGGTTGACAAACCCCAATTTGACGGTTTGTTTTGCATTGAATTTAGAACATTTTGATAACCTTTTGTCACATTTAGCCTAAGAATTAGCATGGTTTTGTTATCTCTTCCATGATTGTGCTTAAGTGTAAAAACATGCTTTTTAAGCCTTATTTTGGTGAATTCTAGTTTCTGTTTGATTCCATAAGATGCCTTGATGTGTTTGCTAGTAACCTCAGGTTGAAACTAGGCATGGATCAAAGGAAGCAAGGAAGGAAGCATACAAGTGGAGAGAAGCATAAAAAGTCAAAGAAGCAAAGTCAGCCATGCACGCGCACGCGCACAAGGCGCTCGCGCGCACATTACAGAATCGACCAGGGACGCGCACGCGTACCACGCGTGCACGCGCCGATGCTGGCACATGACCTCATTAATGCAACACGTGCCTGGCGATTTGAGAGGGTTTCTGAACCCATTTTTGGCGCCAAATTGCTAAGGGAAAGGAATAAAAGGATGAAGGATTAAGGGGAAGGCATCATTATCATTTTAGGATTTTTCATACTTTTCATACTTTAGAAGTTAGTTATAATTAGCTTAGTTTTTGAGCTTTGTAGTTAGTTTCTAGAGAGAGAAGCTCTCTCTTCTCTCTAGGATTAGGATTAGGTTTAGGTTAATCTCTCTTCTTAGATCTAGGTTTAACTCATGCTTTGATTCACTTTTCATTTACCAATTCCTAATCTTCTCCTCTTCCTCTTTCTAGTTGTGTGCTTTAATAATTGTAATTCTTCATTTTGTTTTGGATATATTGTTGTTCCTTGGTTTTCTTTCAATAATGCAATTTGAGGTAATTCATGATAATTGTGATTTCCTTGATTGTTGTTGTTAATTCTTTACATTAAATTGTAGTTAGAATTCATTCTTGTTGTGATTGACTATACTTTTCTTTTGTGCCTTCCAAGTGTTTGACGAAATGCTTGGTTGGATTTTAGTGTAGATTTTGTTCCTCTTGGCTTAGGTAGAGTAATTAGTGACACTTGAGTTATCTAATTCCTTTGTTGATTGATAATTGGAGAGATTGCTAATTGGTTTGGAGTGCACTAAGGCTAGTCTTTCCTTGGGAGTTGGCTAGGACTTATGGCTCAAGTCAATTCATCCACTTGACTTTCCTTTCTTTAGTAAGGGTTGACTAAGTGGTAGCAATGAATAATTCTCATCACAATTGAGAAGGATAACTCGGATAGGACTTCTAGTTCTCATATCTTGCCAAGAGCTTTTATAGTAGTTAGTTTATTTCCATTGCCATTTACTTTTCATGCCCCTCATCCAAAACCCCAAAATAACTCATAACCAATAACAAGACACTTTATTGTAATTCCTAGGGAGAACGACCCGAGGTCCAATACTTCGGTTTATAAATTTTAGGGGTTTGTTTTAGTGACAAACAACTTTTTGTATGAAAGGATTAGTGATTGGTTTAGAAACTATACTTGCAACGAGATTTCATTTGTGAAATTCTAAACCGTCAAAAATCAATTCATCAGGCCCTCGCGACGGTCCTTGTTGCCAAGAATCGATTGCTTGTAATCCTTCCTCGAATTGTCCTCCCATACCTTGATGTGAACCAACGTTGGAATTGCTACCCCCTACAACATGATAACAACTAGACTCCAAGCCAAAAGGGTGATAATGCATGATGAATAGAAAAATAAAGCTCAATGATATCAATAGAAGCAATAGACCAACGAGTAAATATATTCTAATTATATCTACTTACCTAGGACTAGACAAACAAAAAGTGTTAGTTGCAATCAATACTAAGATAAGGGTGCCTCCTACCGATTAGTGCCAAATAGCAAACCAAAAATCAAGTATTTACACTATTCACATATTTACAACAACCAAAATTGTAGCACTCATTGCACTTGAAGTGATTCCCCGGCAACGGCGCCAAAAACTTGGTGATGGCCTAAAGTGGGTTAGGAATTTTCCTCAAAATAGAATTGGTGTTGCAAGTATAGTCCCAAACCCACAATCAACCAACATCAAAGTTTAAAATAAAGATATGTCACAATTTAAAACCAATTCAATTCCAGGAGTTTCAATTCCCGAGTCGTCTCCTAAGGACACTTGAGACCAATGAGTGTGCAATCTTGGTTGTGAGGATCATGGGGTTTTCAATAAAGGAACAAACATATAAACCAATAAAAATACATACAAAATTGTTACAAATGAACTAATAAAGGAATTAATGAAGTAACTATGCAATATAAACAAGTAAAGTGTAAAGGGAACCAATGTAAATGTGTGTAAAGGTATTGAAGCATAAAAGGCATCTAGGCTTGGAATGAGCTAAGGGTCCTTTCCTTGTTGGAACCACAACTATGCCAATTAGAATGGATCAATCTCACTTGATTAACTTTTGCATCGTAAAGTAAGTTAGATGAGCATAAGTGTTCTTAACCCACAAATCCTAAATTGCTTGCTAATTAACATAGCAACAACATAGCATTAGTGGGAACAAGAACAATTAACAATCCAAAATTGACACTAAATATTGGACATTCTAACTCTAGGAACCCAATTGCTCACTTTTCCCAAGCCAAGAGATAGAAAACTTGCCCAAAATCATGCTTGACATTTTGTCAAATACTTGGTGGGCAAAAAGCTTAAACATGGAAAAAATGAGAACAAGCTTGAAACTAAAAGCAACAAATGATCTCAATCAACAATAAAGACTCAAGAAAGCATGTAACACTCATCAAACATCAAATTTATCAACAAGAAAAAGAAATTGCAAAGGAGAAGTAAAATTGAACTATAACTTGAATTATAAGAAAGTGTAAGAACAATGTAACTATAAAGAGTAATAGCAAGAGATACTTACAATGGGAATTAGAAAAATCCAAGATCAAAATTGAAAAGGCACTTGAATGTAAAATCCCTAGTATAAACCCTAGTAGAGAAGATGATGAAAAAAAACTTAAAGAAAAACTACACTAAAAGCTATCTACTACTACCCCTAAACTATCCTAATGATATCCTATGTTCCTTCCTTCATTTCCCCTCCAATATGAGCTAAAAGACTTCAGAAATGGGCCTCCAAAGCCTTCAAATTGTGAGTCACGTGCCATTTTAATGAAGTCATACGTGGACACCTGTGCGGACGCACAGATGCGTGTGCCCGCACACTTTGCGAAAATCCTTTCCTGTGCGTACGCACAAGTAGCTGTACGCACGCACACTAGGCGATGCCTGGTTGGATGTGCGACGCGCTCGAAATGATCCACGTGCTCTGATTGGGCAGCTGTGCGTATGCACAAGTAGCTGTGCGCACGCACACGTCTTTGAACTCATCTCCTTTGATTCTTCATGTTTCCTCCACTTTGCATGCTCTTCTTCCATTTTCTCCAACCCATTCCTACCTTATACACCTGAATTCAATCACAAAAAATATCAAGGCATCAAATGGAAGGCGAATGGAATAAAATAGATTAAATTATGCACAAAAGAGCATATTTTCATAATCAAGCGCAATTCGGGAGGAAAGTTCAAAAGCATGCTATTCAAGGGAATAAGTGCAAGTTTATGTGATGAAAATCCATTCAATTCTAACCAAAAATCATCATCAAATATGGATTCATCATATACTTTCACCGTTTTTCCGATAAGATCGCTAAATACCTTATTCATCAGCCTTTGATATGTAGCTCCTGGATTTTTTAGTCCAAATGGCATCACCTTATAGCAGTACGTACCTCCTGGCGTTATGAATGCCGTCTTCTCCTCGTCTAGCCGGTGCATCGGTATCTGGTTGTAGCCTGAGTATACATCCATGAAACTCAGAAACCGATACCCTGCGGCCGCGTCTACAAGCCATCAATATTACGGAGGGGGAAGGAATCCTTAGGGCACGCCTTGTTGAGATCGGAATAGTCCACGCACATTCTCCACTTTCCATTGGCTTTCTTAACTAGGACTATGTTTGACAGCCAAGTTGAGTAGTCCAGTTCTCAAATGAACCCCGCTTCCATCAGGCTAGCCGTTTGCCTGGCCACCTCGTCAGCTCTTTCCTGGGACATTTTCCTCCTTCTTTGTGCCACCGATTTAGCTTCTGCCTTAATGGCCAGGTGGTGTGACATGAGTTGGGGGTCAATTCCTGGCATGTCGGCTGGTGTCCAGGCAAACAGATCGTCGTTTGCCCGAATTATTTCCACCAACGGTTCTTTCAAGTCATGAGGGAGGTTCCTATTCATGAAGGTGAACTTTTCTTCCGAGTCGTTGACCCTGAAATTCTCGTGATCTCCTTCAGGTTTTGGTCTGGGTTTGTCATCGACCCTTGCGTCCAGGTCGGCTAGGAAAACCCCGGCTGCTTCTTTGGACTTTTTTCTCAGAGAGAGACTGGCGTCGTCACAAGCGACTGCCGTTTCCAAATCTCTCCTGATGGATCCAATTGACCCATCATCAGCAACAAACTTTATCACCAGTAGCTTGGTAAAAATCGCTGCTCTGAACTCATTGATGGTTTTCCTTCCTAAGATGAGGTTGTAGGCCGTAGAGTCCCTTAGAACAACGAACTCCGCTATTACCGACCTCTTTCCTCGGCCTGCTCCTATGGAGATCGGTGGGGATACTATTCCATCAGGCTTAATAAAGTTATCGCCTAAGCCAACCACACCGTGCTGGTGGGTCCTCAGGTCGGTGTCCCGGAGGCCAAGAGCATCAAACACATTACGGAACATGATGTTCGAATTGGCTCCGGTGTCAATGAAGATTCACCTGACCAGACCAATTCCTACCCTTACTGTGATCACCATAGGAGGGTTCTCCGGCACGTAGTCGAACCATTGGTCCTCTGGTCCGAACGATATCGACGGGACTCTCCTGGAGGAAAGCGCGGGACTAGACAATGACACAGCCAAGACTTTGGCATCTTTCCTGCACGCCAACTTCGACCTGGGAGCCACGTCTCTCCCGACCACTACGTTCACAATGGTGAGGCCGCGGTCATTGTCCTCTAGCTCTTGCCTTGATCTCACGGTGTGGCTCCTGTCATCGTCTGATTGGTCGCGATCCCACCTCCTGGGTTCTCTTATGAGGTGAGAGAATTCTGCCAGCTTACCTTCCTGGATCGCCTGTTCCGGGGCGTCCTTCAAATCGAAGCAGTCTTGGGTCTTATGGCTGACGCCCTTGTGGTAGTCGCAGTAGAGGCTTTTATTCCCTCCAGTTCTATCCTTCAGTTTTCGGGGCTTCGACAGGATGCCTTTGTTGGCGATTTGCTGGTACACCTCGACGATCAGGGCTGTTAGGGCAGTATAGTTAGTAAACATCCCTACCCGGGGAAACGGCTTGAAGGCTTTGGATGGCCCTCTGTCCTTGGAGTGCTCCTTAGGCCTTTCCCCATTACTGGGCTGACGAGCAAGGTCATAAGCGGGCTGCTGCTTGTTGGCTGCCACGGCTTGGCTAACCTCTTCGTCATTGATATACTCCTTGGCCACGTTTTGGATTTCTTGCATCGTCCATACGGGCTTTGTGGTGAGGTGCTTCCTGAAATCCTCATTCTGCAACCCGTTCGTCAAGCATAAGTTGGCCACCGAGTCGGTTAGGCCGTCAATCTCCAAGCATTCATCATTGAACCTGTCCAGGTACTTCCTGGTCGGTTCCCCATTTCTCTGCGTCACTCCTAGCAAGTTGATCGGGTGCTTAGCTTTAGCAATACGCGTGGTAAACTGGGCCAGAAAGGCGCGGGTTTTGTCCGCAAAGGTTGTCACGGAGCCTTAGGGGAGAGCGTTGAAAAAGCGGATTGCCGGCCCTGCTAAGGTCACGGGGAACGCTCGACGCCTCACTTCATCACCCACACCTTCCAGATTCATCCTGGTCTCAAAGGACGTTAGATGTTCTTGAGGGTCTTGGGTGCCGCCATATCTCATGTTCGTTGGCTTATCGAAGTGCTTCGAAAGCCGGACCTCGAGAATGGAGTAGTGGAAAGGGGTTACCCCCATGATCACAGGGCGTCGTGGCATTCTCCTTGGTCTCTCTCTGATGTCCTCTTGGTTTTTCTCGTTCGTGTGCCTTGCCGAAGGATGGGTGTATATTATAGGGTCTTGCCGTATCCTTGGCACCTCTCTACTTTCCCTTTGGCTTTCCGGATCAGACCGGTAAGTCAGTGTGCCCATTGAGCAGTCTCTTTGAGGGCTCCTTCCTCTGGTTTCCCTCCTCCTTTGAGGGGGGTGGGGAACGATGTTGTCTCGGAGCTGGTCAGTGGCGTTCTCTACTTGCTACCTCCCGCTCCAGGTTTTTCACCCTGTGGCGCAGTTCCTGTATTATTCTAGCATTCTCGCTCCCTGTTCCCCCAAAGGGACGCCTCTCCTGGGAGCGCGAGGGGAGCTCAGGTTACCGCATGGGGGATCTTGTGCATTCACGAGAGAAAGCCACAGAGGCTACCCTGCCGGCTCGGGGAACCATTTCCTCCCCTCGTGGTTCACCTCCGTCGTCTGCCTCCACAAGACCCAACAGAAAGTCCATTCTGGCCGGTCCCCACAGATGGCGCCAATGTTCGGTTCTTCGTGTTCCGGACGGGTCGGTGGAGCTCTAAAGTTGTGATGGTAAGAACCAGCCTTGACCTGGGTCTAGAGGATGAGGGCAGAGACTTCACGACCTCCCAAGCTGTTGCGGTGTGAGGGGGACACCACATGCAATGACACTCTGATGCCCAAGTCAGAGATGGTACAGATGGCTATGAGAGTAATGTGATAGTGACGTACCGTGCGAGAGGGGTAGGGCCCTCCCCATATATACCCTGTCAGTAGGGCGGGTCCCACAGGATAGGTGCCTTTCTTGAAAGTTTTCTTTTCCAGCTGTCATGTGGCTGGCTGCTGGGGAGTAGGTGTCCGGGTCATGAATCGGACATGCGATGCCCGCCAGGCCAGCCGTCCGGGTCGGGTAGTCTCGTACACTGGGCCGGATCAAGCAAAACACCAGCTGGGCTGGCCCGTAACAGAAATAGTTGTAGAGAACAAGTGTTGACCTTCACTAATGTCATAAAAGGATGAATGAGTTCTTTTAGAGTAGACAAGGATTAATTAAATCTTGCTATCGGGTGTTCCACGTAATTTTGTGAATTCTCTTATTTGAATTTAATGAAAAAAGTGAAGAACAAAGAGAAGAATTAGAGGAGACTAAAGTATAGATATGATCTCTCAAATTTTTGAAAGAAGTCCCTTGAGAGAAGTAAACTGAGGTACAAGTTATTTTGAAGGGGGAGTACATTGTCCAATGATAACAATGTCATATTCAGTCTGTTTTTGTCCCATGGCTTGTTATTAGATAGGGTAGTTAGCAGAAGGTGTGTTTTGGGTGTTTCCATTATTTTAAGTTTCTTTAACTAAAAATGGATGTAAGAGAAAGTTGATTTTCGCAAGTTAAGATAACAGTTCTGACACTGCTCTAAGTGTTCGTGACAAAGAAGTGCCAGAGTAAAAGAATAGTCATGATATGTCACGTTAATGAAGGAACATCTAGTTTGTTTTATTTCTAACTAGATAACACTCTCTATACTTTAAATTCAACCAATTCACTTCCACCAATTCAGTTCCCACTAAGAAAAATTTAACTCCTCAAAGTGGTCTTTCTGGGTTTTATCATTTTGGTCTAACATATCTAAGAAAAATTTTATTCTTTTTTTGTCATATTTTAAGTCATCTTAAAATTATTCATACACAATAAAAATTATATTTTTGGTGTACAATCAGGTATAAATTAAAATTTTGTCATTCTTTTATAAATTTAACCTTATTTTTATTTTTTTTAATTATATAATGAATGTTCCTACTCATTTTGTTTTCTTTTGTCCTTGTAGCATAATTATTTCTTATCACAATTATTTACAATGCATCACATCTATCATGTTTTATCTCGAGTTGTTTCGTTGATTCGGGTGCTAATTATATGGATGTAAGAATTTAACATAGTAGAGAGCAGAGACAATGAACTTTGTTTTGATAAAGGACGGTTGGATCTTTTTATATACTATAACCAATCTACTAGAATGTGGGTGAAATTATCTTTTGTAAGAAAGCTGAATATATTATTGAGTTAAATGTGATTATTCTTGTCTTATTGCATTATATGGATAACAGATGATCAAACTTATTTAAAAAGAGGATCGTCTGAATTTTCATGAATTTTACGTATTCAATCTAGTCAAACTATTTTTATTAGTTATCGTTACAAAAATGATTTTAATGTATATGCATCTAAAGTCTAAAATTGAATACCATAGATATTATTTAAATAACTTGACTCTAATGTTAGGATTTGATTAGTTTTGTTTTAAAATAAATTAAAAATTAATTTCATTTTATTAGTTAAATTTATTTAATTTAGATATGTAATATATAATGTATTAATTTTTATTTTTATTTTTTTACTATTTGTGAATTTATTTTATCAATAATATATTCAAATAATTTATTAAAAATACTACTAATATGATAATATATCATATAATTTGGATATATTTTTAATTTATTAATAATTAAAAATTAAATTATTTAAAATAATAATAATATTTATTTGTCTATAATAATAAACGTATATAAGTAAAAAATATTTTTAAATACGTGTTCTACATCATATTTAACGTATAATAATATATTATATAATATTAATAACTAATATTATTTAATGAACGTAGATATTAATATATTGTTATGAAAAAGATAATATTTATATATTATTAAATTAGAGAATTAAATTATTAGTATATTATTAAGTAATAATTTATTTTTTAATTTTAAAATTATTATAATTAAATGTATGAATTCTAATTAAAGGATAAATATGTTAGTCTATTAAAAATAATTTTTAAATTAAATTTTGAGAATAAAATAATATGTTATTTTTTTTAATGTTAAAATTCTGATTAATTTGTTTAGGATAGTTATTTTGAGATTTTGTTTCTGATATATAAGGTATGATTAATAATTTTATTTTGATGCTCTTTATTATATGATTAATTAATAATTTTTTTGCTAATGTTAAACATTATACTTTATAGAAGAAGCGTGTATATATATGATCAGAAAAAATATTTATATATTATTAAAATTAGAATGTAGGTAATAATAATATTCAAAATTAATTAATAGTAAGAATGTATTTGATTATATTATTAAAAAAATATAATATTCTAATTTATTATTAATTACACTGAATATAAATTATACTACATTTATACATAATTATTTATTATTAAATTAGAAAATTAAATTATTATATTATTAACTAATATTTTTTTTAATTTCAAAAGTATTATAATTAAATACATACTCACCTTAAGAATAAATAGTTAATTTTATTATTGGTTTATTTTCGATAGTTATTTTGAGAATTTATTTTCTGATGTATTTGGGTATGATTTTATTTTAATACTCTTTTTTTTTCTTTTGGTTACACATCAGTATTTTAAAAGTGTACAACTATTTAAAAAATATTTTTAATAATATTAAATATTTTTAAAATTTATATTATTCAAAATCACAAATAATATACCTTCTTGTTATGACTACAAACAACAAAAGAAAATAGGATACAATAATCATTGAACAAAATATATATTAATTGAATTATTATAGTTAGGATAAATTTTTCTAATACATATAAGACATTAAAAGTATTATTATTATTATTATTATTATTATTGTTGTTGTTGTTGTTGTTGTTGTTGTTGTTGTTGTTGTTGTTGTATACCATTATTTTGTATTTCTATAAATGATAAAAAAATATAAAATTATTTTATAAAAGTTATTTATATTCATGATAATTTTTTTTAAATATATTTTAAAATTTATCTTATATTATTTACTGTGTAAATAAAATAAATAATAGTACACAATAATATAAATTATGTCTAAATTATTTATATCAATAAATAAAATATTTAAAATTTTTATTTAAAAATTATTTTTTTGAATGGTAATAATAATTTTTTTTGAAATTAAAAGTGATAATAATTTGAAACTTCTATTTAAAAGAAAAGAAGATTATGCTATTTGAGGTATAAGTAGTTGGCATAATAATAACTCAAATTACTCACTAGTCAATGGTCATTAATATTATTCGCCCCACTATAGTCTCTACTTATTCTTTTCAATTTCTAAGTTTTCAACACTATATATCTATATATGAGAGAGCGCAGACGCACCCACATTTCACGTTGAATACCCATCAATACTCTTTCTTCTTTCTTGTGTTGTATCTGAGCAACAGCAACAATGGCAGCAGCACCTTCTCCATCGTCGGTGAAGCCCGTGCCTTTGCTGAAGGACGAGCTAGATATCGTGATTCCAACTATCCGAAACCTGGATTTCTTGGAGATGTGGAGGCCGTTCTTCGAGCAGTATCATCTCATCATCGTTCAGGACGGTGACCCTTCCAAGACCATCAAGGTCCCCGAGGGTTTCGACTACGAACTCTATAACCGCAACGATATCAACAGGATCTTGGGACCTAAGGCTTCTTGCATCTCTTTCAAGGACTCTGCTTGCAGATGCTTTGGCTACATGGTTTCAAAGAAGAAGTATATCTACACCATCGATGATGATTGCTTCGTATGAACCACACACACTCTCTCTCTCTCTCAATTCTTCTGTTCTTTTTGCTGAATTCAATGTGTTTGTGGTTTCGAATTGACCTGCTTAAAGGTTTGGTAAAATTTTGATTTTTATGTCTTTTTGCTGGTTGATTTTGGATTTGGGCGTGATTTTTAAATGTGTGGATTTTGCTTTTGCTTTTGAGGTTACTTACATGGTAGAATTCGGTTCTTTATGGGGTTAGCGTGCATGCTTTATAGAGATTGTGCTAGATCTAGCTTACTGTGAGGTTGATCTTGTTTGATTGCTCGATGCCGCTATTTCTGTTCAATTGTTTGATTTGTTATAGAATTTTAGCTTGAGCTTGTTCTGTTTAGTTAGATTCGGTGAAACTTAACTCTTTTGATTCCTCTCATTGTCTATTTTGAGTATGCGTGAAATGACCAATATTTAGGGTTTGAATTGAATTGATTTTATTTGATATGAGTTTGATATTGGGATGTATAGTGTCTAATTTTGAAGATTTGTTGACTTGACACTCAAAATCTTGAATTAACTTGTTAGTACTTACAAATCCACTTTAAATGAGATTTGTTTGGTAGATTAACAGATTTCTTTGATAACAACTTGTTTGTTCTATTATTTATATTTTAATTTAAATGTTGGTGCGATCTGGTCAATTATTTATATGTTAATTTAAATGTTGCAGGTTGCTAAAGATCCATCTGGCAAGGATATCAATGCACTTGAGCAGCACATTAAGAATCTTCTGTCTCCATCCACTCCACATTTCTTCAACACCCTCTATGATCCTTACAGAGAAGGCACTGATTTTGTCCGTGGATATCCTTTTAGTCTTCGTCAGGGTGTCCCCACTGCTGTTTCCCATGGCCTTTGGCTCAACATTCCGGACTATGATGCTCCAACACAGCTTGTCAAGCCTCATGAGAGGAACACCAGGTATGTAAATCTGTTGTCTAATTTGAAGCCAATACCAATATGTAGTTTTTAAGGCACTTTGAAATTCATAGCCCTGTTTCAATTGCTGAATTAATAGTGCATATGTTTTAGGTATGTTGATGCTGTTCTGACCATTCCGAAAGGAACATTGTTTCCCATGTGCGGTATGAATTTGGCATTTGACCGCGAGCTGATCGGACCTGCTATGTACTTCGGACTCATGGGTGATGGTCAGCCTATTGGACGATACGATGATATGTGGGCTGGCTGGTGCATGAAGGTATGTTTAATCATATGGTCTGATTCTATTAACAACACCTTGAATCAAAAGAGTCAGGGTACCTTTTTTTATTATCATCAACTGTTAACAGACATAGCTGTTGATTCAATGAGACATTAGATTCATCATAGCACTACGAAAATGCTAAAGATCTAATGTCTCACATGTCACATACTTCTAAATTGATTAATAGAATATATACTTTGCTAGTTCCATGAAAGAAACTATTTTCCTTTTCATGATCTGAAACTCATGTATGTTACATTGTTGAATAAACAGGTTATCTGTGACCATTTGGGATTAGGTGTGAAGACTGGTCTCCCATACATTTGGCACAGCAAAGCAAGCAATCCATTTGTGAACCTCAAAAAGGAGTATAAAGGCATCTTCTGGCAAGAAGACATCATTCCCTTCTTCCAATCCGCCACTCTTCCTAAAGAATGCACCTCCGTCCAGAAGTGCTACATTGAGCTCTCCAAGCAAGTCAAGGAGAAGCTTGGCCCTATTGATCCCTACTTTGTCAAGCTTGCTGATGCCATGGTCACTTGGATCGAAGCATGGGACGAGCTCAACAGCCCATCTGACACCAATTCCTCAAAGAAAGCCAATGGAGCTCCTCTTCCTGCTGCTTCTAAGTGAGAGCTTGTAATAGTTGCGGACTGTAGTTTTATTTAAAAACCATAATAGTTCCTTGCCAGTTTTAAATATTTATTTTATTATCATTATCATTACCATTTTTGTTGTTGTTATTATGATTAATATTATTATTGCCGAAATTATCAAACAATTTATTCATATTTATGCTGGTATATTTTATGGAAGAGGCCATTGATGGGTATGAAATCCTCCTTTAATGCTAGTTGCTAACCATTAGGGTTTGTATATTTATCATTTAATCTGTAGAAAATAGAAGATTGACAGATTGTGATATTGGCTAGAGCGAGGCAACTGGCAATTGCTATGGTTTTCTTTACTTATTCGGTATTTTCAAATCATGAGTTACAATTAACTGTTTGTGATTTTTTTTTTTTATTTTTCCTCTGTTTTCAAATTTTGTTTTTGGTGAAGGCATAGAATTCAAAACATGCTTTCTTTTTCAAGAATATTCTAAATTCTATTGTGTTAGTGTCGGTGGAGCTTTGTCTCCTCTTGGATTTAGTTCCCTACCTTCCTGAGTTTCCTCCCTCTTCAAATTTTGTCTCAGTCGTATGATTGGCTTGAATTCAAAATTAATATATAAAGGGAACCAAACCTGATGGAATTAAGCAAGCAAAGTCGCTAAGAGATAAGGTATTTAGGTTCACTGTTGCAAATACCCAAAAAAAGGTTCATTGTTGCATTGTTAAATAGAAAGATTCAAAATTATTTTACTGTCATTTAATAAAATATATATAAAATTTCCCTAATACGTGTTCGAAAAATAAAAAAATTATTATAAAAAAACTATGCAAAATTTAGTTTTCAATATTGTTTCGAGGGTTACCTGAAATGTTAGTTTGGGCCTGAACGTGAGGTCCAGACTCCTCCTTATAGCGTAGCGTCCAACTTGTTCTTGCGCCGAGGTGTCGTCGTCCGAGTTCCTCGTGAGGAGGTGGGGGGTGGTACCTGCAAAAGACTCCGATGCTTAAGTTAGCAAGGGCTCTAAGCAGGTTTTTAGTAGATTAGAACATGTATATACCTGAGGGGTGTCGGTGTATTTATAGTAGATTAGATAACCACCTTTGTTGGAGTAGTTCTATCTTTATTGATGGATAACCATTCCTTTTATCTTGAGATTTTGTTAGGATCAATCTTTTAGGGAAGATAGAGATAGTTGGAGAGATTCGAGGAGGCAATTACTTATTTGGATAAGTAAAACTGGACCTTTTTGTCGTGTCCAACCTCTTAGGAGGTTGGGTAGGTGGGAGATCGAACGATGTCTATAGGTCGGACTTTATTCCTTTTGGATCTGGCTGAATTGTGGGTCAGTGCATGAACAGTGCCCCTGCTCAAGGTCGAGCTTTACAAAGTCGGACTCTAGCAATTAGATGACCAAGTTGAAATGTTGAGCTATGGAGAAGTTGTTCAGTAGTTTTGAGGTCTGAAGCCAAGAAGGTCGGTCGACTCAACACGATTTGAATGATGTAACGTTTTTGTAACGTTATTCCGTAACCATTTGTGTGCTTTTGCCGTGCGCTATCATCTTGTTGTAGTGTAGTTGTTACTTTGTTGTTTTATAATCTGATATTACAAGTCGTTTTAATGTTCTGTGCGACTTGCTCTCTTTATACGACTTGTTTTTGGCCAACTCTTTTTTCTAGAACTGATTTGTATAACTCGTTCTTTCCGAGTTATTTAAGGCTTGTAGGCTCTGTATGACTGGTTTTAGCACATCTTGCTTAATCAAAGAATATATTTTGTCATAATTTCGTACAACTCGTTCAATTCGAGTTGCTTTGAAGATGCATGACTTGTTTTAATACAAATCACCTTTCTGAAACTTATAGTTTTGATTTCTTATGACTCGTTTTGATATAAATCGTTTATTTCAAAACTCGTAATTATTTCTGAGTATAACCTCATCTAACTCATTCAATGCGAGTAGTTTTAAGGTTTTACGATTTATTTTATTTCAAATCGTTTTAATTAAAATGTGGCTATTTCTTGATCTGATTTCTTACAACTCGTTTAAATTCGAGTTGTTTTTAGGACTTCACAACTTGTTTTAAGTACATATTGTTTGCTTTGAGTCATTTTAAAGTATCAGATCATCTTTATAGCCATCGGACTTCGTTGCTTTGTCTATCGTGCCCCTGCTCAAGGTCGAGCTTTATAAAGTCGGACTCGAGCAAATAAGCCGATAGGATTATCGAATGAAGTCTTTCAATGATTTGTTCAACTCGTTCGATTCGAGTTGTTTCTAGATTGATAGAATTTTATACGACTTGTTTTTAATACAAATCGCTTAGATCATATGGTTATTTTTTACTCGATTTCGTTCAACTCATGAGCTTGAGTTGTTTTAAATCATCAAGCCATATTACACCAATTTGATCCTCATCACTTTATCCGAGCGACCATTAAAAAGGATGGCTCGAGATTTTTGCGCTTTCTCGAGAATAAATTGGCGCCTTGGTTGAAGGGATTATACGCTTATTCCATCTCATTTCTGGTTTTTACAAGGTTGTCATCCTTGTGTATGATACAACTCGTTTCACCCAAGCTGTTTTAATTGAAGGATTATTTTTACGTTTTGATTTTGCTCAAAACGTTTACAATCCTTTTTTTCCTTTCCAACTTGTTTCTGTAAGAGTCGTTTGGTTGAAGGTATTTTTTCTTGTCATTTTTGTTTTTACCCTTTTAATTTTTTACAACTCATTTTATATCGAGTTGTTTCAATTTTGCTTTAGTGATTCATTTTGATACAAATCACATTTTAATGCTTTGCTTTAATGATTTGTTTTGATACAAATCACTTTTAAAGATTTGCTCTCAAGTTGACACGATTTGTTCTTGATACAAGTTCGTTGTCTAAGAACTAGAGTTTTCACGTAAAACCACTTTAATGAAATAATAATCTAACTACCCGAAACAAGTTAAAAAATATAGAAGTTTTGTTTTTAAAATATAAAGGTGAAATTTGAATTCAATGAATTTTTCTGAGTTGGAAAATGTATCTTTTGTAAAAAGGAGTACCGAGGCTTAAGCCGGCAGTACCAGCTCTAGTCTGTCTGGTACTACGTATTTTAGTAAAATAAGATTTTAAAAATTTAATTTATTATTTTGAAAGGACAAAAATAATTTAGAATGTAAAATCGGGCACTAATTCTAAAGGTTTTGGCCCAAAGTGGGCCAAATGGACCAAAAATGGTAACGGGTTAAACCGGGCCCAATTCGGGCCCAAGGCCAACATATATATGCTCAGTAAATGAGCTTTCAGCTTATTTTCACCACCAAAGAGAGAGAGAAACGTGGATTAAGAGAGAAGGGAGAAGAAAAAAGGTGTCACTATTCATTATCACCTTCTGGGAGCTATAACATGAGCTACGATGCTCTGATTGACGAGCCGTTTGCAGTCACGCGAAGCTCTCGTTGAGCTCTTCGTTGAGCTCTAGGAGCGGGTAATTGTTGGGTTTTATCCCTAATCTTGTTGGATAAGGTAAAGTCTCACTAAACCCTTATGTTTAGTTATTTTGTGAACCCTAGGTTTGATGTTGGTATGTTATATGATGTTAGATTGAGTTTTGGAGTTTGTTGGAGTGATGCTTGGTGGTTTTGAGCTTGGTGGCTTTGCTTGGTGTTTTGAGTTGCGTAGGAATCGACCAAGGTATGGTTTCAGTTTTCTTTATGTAATATCTAATGTTTCTGAAAACATAGGCTAGTAGACCTTAGGATTGGATTGAACTGATGTTAATTGTTGGTTGTTGTTGATTATTGTGGTTGATGATGACTGTTGAGAATTATTGTTGTTAACGAGGGGTGTTGAGAATTATTGTTCATGCCAGGTGAGAGGCCTTCAGTTGAAACTTTCTTGTCCCTCCAGCCTTTAGGTACTTTCTTCTTAGTACCTTTGTGCTTTGAGCTTGTTGATGGCTACCCAACACCAAACTTAGAATTGATGTCTAGGGGCTCTGTAAAGTTCTGCACAGAAAGAGAGGGTTGGAACACTAGGTGTTGCCCCATGGTCACTTTCTTATCAGAGGGAGAATTGGGATTGGACATCTTGAACAAGGATGACAGAGTCACCCTCATCCTCTCCTATGTCTAAGATTATGAAGTTTGCAGGGATGTAGTGGTTTTCAACTTTTACCAAGACATCCTCCACTAAGCCATATGGCTTCTTCATTGTCTTGTTTGCCATCCCCAATGAGATGTTTACAGCTTGTACCTCAAGGATTCCCAGCTTCACCATTACAGAGAGTGGCATAAGGTTTATGCTTGACCCTAGGTCACACAGAGCCTTGTCAAAGGTCATAGTGCCTATGGTGCAAGGGATCAAAAAGCGTCCAAGATGTGGAAGCTTCTGAGGTAGCCTCTGCTGAACCAAAGCATGGAGTTCTTTGGTAAGCAGTGGAGGTTCTTCCTCCAGTGGCTTTGTATCAAATAGTTTGGCACTCAGCTTCATAAGAGCTCCTAGGTACCGAGCAACTTGCTCTTTCCTAGTGTCTTCATCCTCATCAGAGGATGAGTAGTCATCAGAACTTATGCACTACAGAAGTACATGCAAAGGAACCTCTATGGTCTTTATGTGAGCCTTGGGTTCCTTTAGTTATGGGATAGAGATTTCTTGAGTGGGACTTAATCACTCAGAAGGTGGGCTTTCACTGGCATTCAACGTTAGCTCTGTTAGCTTATTGGGCATCAAACGTCCATGTTGTACACCCTTCCTGGCGCTAAACGCCAGTTCCTCTGTCTTTTTGGGCGTTGAACACCCAACATGGGTATCCTTGCTGGCGTTCAACGCCAGCATCCCTGGATGTGTGGGCGTTGAACGCCCAGTGAGGGGTTCCTCACTGGCGTTCAGCACCAGGTTGCTTGCCTGTTTGGGCGTTGAACGCCCAGTGAAAGGTTGCTCATCGGCGTTCAACGCCAGAGTTTTTGGGTGTTTGGGCGTTGAACGCTTAGCCACTGCTCCATGGCTGGCGTTCAATGCCAGCTCTGCTGCCAGGACGGGCGTTGAATGCCCAGTGAGGGGTTCCTCACTAGCCTTTAGCGCTAGGCTTGCTGCCAGATTGGGCGTTGAACGCCCAGTGATATGTCCTTCATTGGTGTTCAACGCCACCCCATTCTCCTCAGATTCGGCCTCTACCTCCATGGTTATGGCATTGTACTCTTCTCTTGGATTCACCTCAGTGTTACTTAGAAGAGTGTCAGGAGGAGTCTCAGGGATCCTCCTGCTCAGTAGAACAACTTGTACCTCCATATTTTTAATGGAGGACTTTGTTTCATTCATGAAACTATGAGTGGTCTTAGAGAGGTTGGAAACCAGAGTAACTAAGTCAGAGAAGTTCTGCTTAGAGGTTTCCATATTCCCTTGAGAAGATGGGAATGGTGGTCTGTTGTTGAACCTATTCTAGTTCCTTCCACCTTGATTGTTATTGAAACCTTGCTGAGGTTTCTGTTAATCCTTCCATGAAAGGTTAGGATGGTTCCTCCATGAAGGGGTAGGTGTTTCTATAGGGTTCTCCCATATAATTCACTTCCTCCATAGTGGGTAGATCAAGATCATAAGCTTCTACTTCAGAAGAAGCTTCCTGAGTACTGTCAGATGCAGCTTGCCAGTCTAGTGCTGGGAGATCATATTAACCTGTTAGGTCAAGATCTTATTATGAGCCAATATGGCATTCAGAGTATGAACTTCAAGAACTCCTTTCTTCTGAGAGTTCCCATGATTCACATGATTTCTTTCAGAAGTGTACATGAATTGGTTGTTTGCAACCATCTCAATGAGTTCTCTTGCTTCTACAGGTGTTTTCTTCAAGTGGAGTGATCCACCTACAGAGCTATCCAATGAAATCTTGGATAATTCAGATAGACCATCATAGAACACGCCTATAATAGACCATTCTAAGAGCATATCAGGAGCACATCTCCTAATTAGTTGCTTGTATCTTTCCCAAGCTTCATAGAGGGATTCTCCTTCTCTTTGTCTAAAGGTTTGAATATCCACTCTAATTTTGAGGAGGAAAGAATTTAGCAAGAAAATCATTAACCAGCTTTTCCTAAGAGTTTAGACTCTCTTTTGGTTGGGAATCCAACCATGTCTTAGCTCTATCTCTTACTGCAAAGGAAAAGAGCATAAGCTTGTAGACTTGAAGATTTACTCTATTAGTTTTAACAGTATCACAGATCTGCAAGAATTCAGCCAAGAACTGATGTGGATCTTGCATTGGAAGTCCATGGAACTTGCAGTTCTGTTGCAGAAGAGAGACTAACTGAGGCTTAAGCTCAAAATTGTTAGCTCCAATGGCAGGTACAAAGATGCTTCTGCCATATAAGTCAGAGGTAGGCATGGTGTAGTCACCAAGAACCTTTCTTGCTTCCTCTTGAGGTTCGACCATGTCTCCTAGTTCTTGTTCAAAACTTTCTGAAAGATCTCTTCCGGAGTGTTGTGCTATAGCTTGTTGTAAACGCCTCCTTAGAGTTTTCTCAGGTTCAGGATCAAGATCTAAGAGGGGTTCTTTATCCCTGTTCCTGGTCATAAACAAGAAAAGAAGAAAAGAAAAGAAAGGAAGAAAGCTTTTTGTGCTACTTGGCCAAGAGCTCCCAGTGAGATGTGAAGAAAGAAGTAGATAGAAGAAGTGAAGATGTAGGGTGAGAGAAGAGGAGAGTTCGGATGATATAAGTAGAAGTGAGAAGGAGTATAAATAAAAAGTAAATAAGAATTAAAATATTTTTGTTTTTGTTTTATTTATTAATGTAATTCGAAAATTAAGGTTAATAATTTAAAAAGAATTAAAAATTAGTTAATGAATTTTTGAAAATAAAAGAGAGAGAAGAAGAGAGAGTTTTCGAAAATTAAGATACAGAAGAGTTAGTTAGGAAGTTTTGAAAAAGAGGAGAAAGAAGATAAGTAATTAATTAAGAAAATATTTGAGTTTAAAATAAGATAAGAGATAAGATAAGAAAAGATTTGAAATTAAAAATTTAAAATTAAGAAAAGATAAGATAAGAAATTAAAAATATTTGAAAAAGATTTAATTTTAAAATTTGAAGTTAGAAAAGATAAGATTTTGAAAATTGATTTTGAAAAATATATAATTTTAAAGTTTGAACTTTGAAATAAGAAAAGATAAGATTTTGAAAAAGATATGATTTTTGAAAAAGATATGATTTTTAATTTTGAAAAGATTAGATCTTTTGAGAATTGACAACTAGGATAAGATAAGATAAAAATTTTAAAATTAAAATCTTAATTTTTAATGTTAATTTTTGAAAATTAAGTTAAAATAAAAATGGAAAAGATATTTTTTATTTTTGAATTTAATGAGGAGAGAGAAGAACAAGTAAAAGACACAAAACTTAAAATTTTTAGATCTAATGCCTCATGTTTTCGAAAATTTGAAGGGAAAACAAAAAGGGACACTAAACTTAAAAATTTCAAGTTCAAAACACAAAGAAAACACAAGAACACTTTGAAGACTAACAAGAACACAAAGAACAAGACTCAAGAAACTCAAAGAACAGAAGAACAGACACAGAACACAAAACTTAAAGAATTGAAACAAGACTCAAACAAAAAGACACTAAATTTAAAAATTTTTAGAAAAAGAACTCAAGATTTTCGAAAATTAACTCAACAAGAACAAAAACAAAGACTCAAAAAGATAAAGAAAGCTAAGAATGCTTGAAAATAAACTGCTTGAAAAAAATTTTTTTTTGAAGAAGTTTTAAAATTTTTGGAAAAGAAAATAGAAAACAGGTATGACTTAAACCAAGAACAAAGATTAAACAAAGAAAAGAAAAATAATTTTGAAAAAGAGAAGAAGAAAATAAAAATAAAAGACTCAACTAAAATTAAAAGACTCAATTAAAAATGATCAAGAAATAAAGTCCCTAATCTAGGGAGCAAGACAATCCGTTAGTTTGTCCAAACTCAACAATCCCCGGCAAACGGCGCAAAAAACTTAGTGCACGAATCCCCACACTTTCGTACAGCTGTACCAGCAAGTGCACTAGGTCGTCCAAGTAATACCTGAGTGAGTCAGTGTCGATCCCATGAGGATTATGGTTTGAACCAAGCTATGGTTATCTTGTAGGTCTTAGTCAGGCAAATCAGAAGGTTGCTGGATATGGAGTTGTATTAGGAATATATTGTATATATTAAAATCAGTAATAAGAATATAGTTGAGGATTGGAGTTGCTTTGTCTTTCTGAATTAACTCTGGTGTTACTGTCTTCTTTGCTTGTGAGTGATTTCTTCAATGGTAGGCTGTATGTGATCAACGCCATGGGCCGTGGTCATTGATCTCCTCTGCTACAGATTGAATGCCATTAGCCGTGGTCATCCAATCTGATGAAGGGTGAAGCTCTAGTAGTTCATTCTCCTGGCGATCCTACTCAAAATACCACAGACAAGGTCGAATCTTCCGGATCAGAGAATGCTGCTTCTTTGGGTTCTAGCCTATACCACAGAGACGCTAATCTCCCCAGAAATCGGCTGAACTGGTGTCTCGAGAAGTTCCCAACGAAGTCGTGGATTAGTCGTCTGAGAGATGTATAAACATAGCTGTTAGTTCATGCTTTCCAGTCACGTATTCACACGAACCCAAGTAGACGCGGGTGTTTGTCAGGCACGTTTGTCTTAGTATGATGAACAGAGTTGATTGTCACTGATCATCCTATTCACCATGTTGAAGAATGAATATACATCTTAGAAATAAATCAAACACGGATCGAAGAAGAAACAGTAATACTTTTATTAATTCATAGGACTCAGTAGGGCTCCTCCCCTCAACCTAGGAGGTTTAGAAACTCATACTGAAAGGAAATACAAAGTGAAAAACGTGTAAAGTGGTCAAAAGAGTCTGAATAACATAAATCTAATCCCTTAAATAATAAACAAATGACTAGTAAGGGTAAAATAGTCTTTTTAGTGCTAAAATCTACTTCTGGGGCCCACTTGGTGAGTATTTGGGCTGAGCTTTGATGAGATCCACGTGCTATGAGGCTCCTAGGGCGTTGAAAGCTGGCTAGGGGGTCCTCTCTGGGTGTTGGACACTGGTATCTACTCTTTGGGCTGGATGCCTGGAAGGGGGCAGGAAGCTAGCGTTGGACGCCAGTTTTGGGCCTTCTAATCCGAAGCAAAGTATAGACTATTATATATTTCTGGAAAGCTTTGAAAAGCAGATTTCCATATCCATTGAGAATGCTCCATTTGGACTTTTGTAACTCCAGAAAAGCTCTTCCGAGTGCAAGGAGGTCAGATTCAGACAGCATTTGCAGTGTTTTCTCTGTCTCTGAATCAGCCTTTTGCTCCAGCTCCTTAATTTCAGCCAGAAATTACCTAAAATTGAAAAAAAAACACAAAAACTCGTAGTAGAATCCAAAAATGTAAATTTAACACTAAAACCTATAAAAACTTAATAAAAACTAAATAAAACATACTAAAAACTATATGAAAATGATGCCAAAAAGCGTATAAAATATCCGCTCATCAGTGAACCCTAGGTTTGATGTTGGTATGTCATATGATGTTAGATTGAGTTTTGGAGTTTGTTAGAATAATGCTTGGTGGTTTTGAGCTTGGTGGCTTTGCTTGGTGTTTTGAGTTACGTGGGAATCGGCCAAGATATGGTTTCAATTTTCTTTATATAATATGTAATGTTTCTGGAAACTTAGGCTAGTAGACCTCAGGCTAGGATTGAATTGATGTTAATTGTTGGTTGTTATTGATTATTGTTGAAAACTATTATTGTTAATGACGGGTGTTGATATTGTTGATAAATGATGTGGATTAGGAATTTTGATGATGATGAATTGATGCTTGGATTGATAAGCATTGATGGAGTTGATAAATTGGGATATTAAGGTTTGGATGTTGTATAGTTGATTAAGGATGGGATTTAGGAACTCTGATGTGATTTAAGTTGAATTTAGACATTGACGAATAATGATTTCGATGGTGTGAAATATTGTAATTCGGATGTTATTGATGGTTGAATTTGAGGAATGAATGGTATAGATTTTTGTGTTGTTTTGGGTGTGTTTGGGTTGTGAGTAGTTTGGTTTTGAATTGAGAGTTTTAGTGAAATTGAGTTTTTAAGGTTTTTGGTAAAAATGGGTTTTAGGCCAACTTTGGAGGATCATATCTTGAGCTATAATTTTTGAAATTGATTAAATTTTATATAAAATTAAAGATAATTCAAAGAGCTTTAAAAAGGTATATATTTTGTGGAAATTGGAATTTTGTAGAAAAAAGATATGATCGTTGGAAGTTGGTGTCAAAAATCTGATTTCTGTGATGTCGCAGAAATTGTGGGTTCTAGTTTGTGTGTGCACGCACACTGCTGTGCGCGTGCTCTGAACAGGGGCCATATTTTGACTTATGCGTACACACACCTTTATGCGCACGCACACCCTATGATTTTTAGAAAATGTGCGTACGCACACACTGGTGCGTACGCACACACTGGTGCGCACGCACACACAGGTGCGCACGCACACACAGGGATATGCCTACTGTTGAGAGCATTCGCACACTCTGGTGCGCACGCACACTCTGTGAAATTTGCAAGTTGTGCGTACGCACAACATCATGCATACATACATACTGAAAAAACTCTTATGGGCATGCGTACGCACACTGCCCTGTTTTTAAGAAAACCTTCTTTTCAACTGTTTTACCTTCCCGGCAAGCTTGCAAACTTTCGTAACACTTGTTTAAAACCTTTTTGTTAGTTTTTAGACTTTGAATCAAGGGAGGACACATTAAGTGAATTAAAAAGGTGTATTTTTTGTTATAAGTTTAGAAGATAGAGACTTAGGTTTCTGAAGATGTGGGTGAGCGGGCAAAATACTATATTGGGGATGACTAAGAGGACTTGAGAGGTGATGATAGTTGATGGTAAATTTGAGAAAATAAAAACTGATGATGGTTATTGATGAGTTGAGGACGTAGAAAGGAATGATGATCTTGTTGAATGTTAAGAGTGTGCCAGGCACTATATATTAGGGTTAATCACGATAGTGTGCAGGGCACTATATCCCTGGGATTGAATTATGTTTAATAACCTTTTCTGCTACAAGAGTGTGCCAGGCACTATATCCTTGGGTTACGCATCCAAGTATGCCCGGCACTATATCTATGGGTCAATAGAGTGTGCTCGACACTATATCCATGGGTCAATAGAGTGGGTAGGGCACTATATCCCTGGTGTTGCAAAAATGCTACAATTGAAAGGATGTGTCGGGTTGGCATTTATGGACTGACGAGTGATATCACGAGCCAATAGGAAAGGCATTCATCATATGCATCTTCTACCTATTTGTGTGCTTTGCTTAATTTATGTTATGCCTAAATAAATCAAATGTTTACTTACTAATTGTTCTATTTGCTGTACATGTACTTTACTTGTGCTTTACTTGTCTGCATTACTCGTGTTTTCTACTTTGATTGACGAGGCTTGGTAGGCGGTGGTGATGGCATCATATGAAGGTTAGGCTGGCGAAGGCTGTGCGACAACGGTGCTATGTTAGTTAGAAATCCCATAAGATAGAATACCCTGTTTAAGCTTGAATATCTGTATCGGTGTGAAGTTCTAGGATTGTCTTTGGCGTCCCGGAACCTTACATCTTATATATTGGGCACTGTTACCATACTGAGAACCTCTAGTTCTCATACCATATATTGTTGTTGCTTGTCAGATGCAGGTCGTAACCTATCTCAGTGAGTTGCAGGATGGTGATAGAGTGGAGGATCTTTTGTTATCTTTTTGGTATTTTTTGATTATTTTGCTGTAGTACTTTCTCTCACTTTTCTATTTTAGACTTTATGGCCTTAGAGGCATGATTTGAGAGATAAGTTGTATAAGCTGTTTTAAACTTCAAAACTCTGTTGTATTCAGTTTGACTAGCCGGCTTAAACTCCGAAAGCTGTGACTAGTCCTCTTTTTGGTATTTCACACTTATATATATATCTTGTTTACTTATATTATTACCTTGTGTATCTTGGAGCTAGCTACAAGGTTATATATATATATATATATATATATATGTCTTGTTCTGTCCATACCTACCCGTTCAGTTATCGTGTGTGAATGCTTCGCATTTCTTAATTCAGCTTTACGCGGCTTTGAGCTTGATTCCTTCATTGGGCTTCTAGGTATATATGTTTTTGGACATTGATGAACGGATATTTTATACGCTTTTTGGCATCATTTTCATATAGTTTTTGTTATGTTTTGTTTAAGTTTTATTATATTTTCATAGGTTTTAGTGAAAAATTCACATTCTTGGATTCTACTTTGAGTTGTATTTTATGATGATTTCAGGTAAATCCAGGCTGAAATTGAGGAGCTTTGGAAAAGTCTGATTCAGAGACTGAGAAAGGACTGCAGATGCTGTCAGATTCTGACCTCCATGCACTCGATGGAGCATTTCTGGAGCTATAGAAGTCCAAATGGTGCGCTCTCAACGGCTATGGAAAGCTAACATCCAAGGTTTTCAAGAAATATTTTGTTTTCTATGTATTTTATTTTATTTCTTGTTTCTAGTGCATGATCATCTTTATTTATGTCTTAAAGCTAGGAAATATTCCATGCATCTCTCACCTTGCTTGAAAGAAAATTTTATATGAAAAAGTGATGACTGCGCATCATGTTATGTTTTTTAATGCTTTTTCACCTTTAATTTTCATTAATCATGCTTAATTATTGAGTGTTTTATGCTTAAATCATAGATTACTTTCATCCCCTCTTTTTATCTATTTTTGTAGAAATTGGTGGAAAAGGAAGTAAAAAGCACAAAAGAAGCAACAAAGAAGAAAAGAAGAATTTTTGGATACACTTTGAAGCGTGAACATGTTCTGGAACCTTAGCCCAGGCTTTTAAAAGTGTGGCCCCTGATTAAATCAAGGAAGTTTGGCACTCCATTTTTCTCAAGGAGCGCTCTGTGTGTCCTGGAGGAGCTACGCTCTTCACCTAAGAGCGCTCCTTTGGTTACCAAGAGCGCCTGCGATAGAAGTGGGAAAAAATTAGATGGCGACACATACGCATAAGGGACGCGTACGCGTGAAAATATATTTTTGAAGAGTGACGCGTACGCATGGAAGACGCGTACGCGTGCAAGTGGCAATCTTGAAGGGCCACGCATATGCGTGGGCAACGCATACGCGTGGAAGAGCGTTCTTGGCGTGAACGCTACGCTCTTCTCAAGAGCGATGAAGGCGACGCGTACGCGTGGGTGACGCGTACGCATGACAATTGCAAATTGCTGAATGACGCATACACGTGGCTGATGCGTACGCATGGAAGTGCCAAAATGCAAAATGGCACGCACGCATGGGTGACGTGTGCGTGTGGGTGCAAGAGCGCTCCGCTCTCCTCTAAAGCGTTACGTTCACCTGGGAGCAGAATTCTGGTTCAATTAATCTCATTCCAAGCCCATTTAAACTTCAAGCAAGCAGAGCCCATTGACACCACTCAATCAAAGGCACAAGAATCATCTAGAATAGGAATTTTCATTTGATTGTAATTTGTTTTCAATTTCATTACAATTTGTAATTTAGGAAACCCTATATAAAGGCTTTAGTTTCATAGAATGAGGGGGGAATTCTAGATTCTGGCAGTACGAGTAAGAGTAAGAGTAGAGGCTGGAGGATTAGAGACTCCAAAGCTCTCTTGGAGGATTAGAGACTCCAGAGAGCTTAGCTTAGGATTTTAGTTTGATACACATTTTTTTCTGCACTTTTACATTTCAGTTGTCTTGAATTCAGTTTAGCTTATGAAATTTCAATTTCTTACACTTTTCTTCTGCAATTTTCCTTTCTGCCAGTTTTACATTTCCGTTCCTATTGAGCTTGATTTACTTTCATGCAATTTAAATTTCCTGCAAGTGTTCTTAGAGCTATGATTCACTAAACCCCAAATTATTAGGGGGAGGAGCTCTATTTAATTCATATGAATTGAATGAAATTCGTCTTCCTCTAAGTCCGCTTGGGTAGCTAAGAGATAACTTCTGTTTTGATTTGATCCATTCACTTCGAAAGGGGGTTTGGATCCATTGAATTTCCATGTGAGCCTCGGAAGGGGAATCACGGAAGTTAGAACTGAAGCTCTATCTCTCACAACTCTCTTGATCAACACTATTCGGGAGGAATTGAGATCTTGAGAATTTGTGTGGCTTATGGATGAGAGACATGCACTTAACCTCTTCTCATGACAATTGGATCAAGGAATTGGCAAGATTGATTGTGATTAGAGAGATTGGATTGCCAAGGAATTGGGATCCAATCAATTTCAATCGGCCATGGATCTACTCATATGATTGACAAGGAAGTTGAGAACCATTTGATTCATTGTGGATTATCATATCTCCGATCCCTGATGAGTCTTTCTTTCTGTTATTTCTCACTTTGATTGCCTTGAGTCTCATTTTATTGCTCTGAATTTTCTACTTCCTTTAATTTTCCAGCACCCAATTCCCATTTATATTTCCAGCAATTTACTTTTCATGCAATTTAAGTTTCTTGCCATTTAAGTTTCTGTTAATTTACATTCAGCAGTTTGCATTCCCTGCAATTTATATTCTGTTAATCAATTTTCGCCAACTCTTTCAATATTTTGCCTTAATTAGACATATCACCTGACTAAAGTTGCTTGATCCATCAATCTCCGTGGGATCGACCTCACTCATGTGAGTTTTACTACTTGATGCCACCCGGTATACTTGCCGGTTAGTTTGTGCGAATTCAATTTTTCGCCATCAAGTTTTTGGCGCCGTTGCCGAGGATTGATTTAGATCGACAATGATTAAGTGGGTGAAAAGTCTAGATTAAGCATTTTCTTTGTTTTTTGTCATTTAAGTTCTTTTAATTTTCTGCTTTCTCTTGGTACTAAGGTGTTTGTGTTATTGCCTCACTAAGGAATTCTTATATGTGACATGAGGAGTTTCAATTTTCCTTGGTGATTGTGTTTTACAAAATAAAATAGAGTTCACCTTATCTTTTGATCAAGATAATTTCATGGGATATTATCCACCACCACAAAATGATTCATGTCATTATCCTAATGGTGGTTGGGAATATCACCAAGAAATGACAGATTATGAGCAATCCACCCAGTGGGGATATGCTCCAGGGCCATAAAATGATCAAGCAAATTACATGAGATATTGTCCACCACCACAAGATGATTTATGTCTTTATCCTAATGGTGGCCGGGAATATCAACAAGGAATGATGGAGTGTGAATAATCTAGTGAAATGGGATGCCTCCCAGGGGCACAAAATGACCCATATTTTGATGAATCTAACAACTACTCATGCTGTGGCTGGGAAGGTCAAAGCCAAAAAAATTTCAATGCTCCGTATTCTATTCATCAAGAGACATCATCACTTGATTGTGCTATCAATACATTCATGCAAGATTTCTCCCCAGGGCCACAAAATGATCCTTATTGTGATGAATTCAACAATTACTCAAGTTGTGCTTGGGAGGGTCAAAATCAGAGAGCACTCAATGTTCCATACTCCACGTATCAAGAGCCATCATCACTTGAGCATACCTTCAATTTATTTATGGAAAATTGTCCAACCCTACCCCCTGATTTCTCGTGTAAAAATTTTCCATCACTTGAGTATGCCTCAACACAAAGCTTCTTCCAAAATCCATACAACTCATTTCACCAACTACAAAATTTATTTCACAACTCACAAAACTCATCCCATACCCCTCATGGCAACTTCACCACAACACATCCATATCCACAAAATTACTCTCAACCTTCATCTTTGGAGCTAGCAGTTGAGGATCACCTCCAATGGTCCAGAGAATTCTTGGAAAGACAAGAACAATTTTTTGAAAGACAAGAACAATCCTGGAAAGAACAAGAAATCCTCTTCAAGAAGATGGATGTGCACTTAGAGCAAATAAGGAAACACTTAGGATTGCCAAGCATTGAGGATGAAGACCAATTTGTGGGTGAGGAAGTAGAAGAACAAGAAAAAAAGGCCCCTGTATCAAGTGAAATTTCAATGAAGAATGAGGTGGTGGAGGCATATGAGCCTAGGATTTTATATCCACAAAGGCTAATTGAGGTGACAAAGCAACATGCAGACTCACTCCCAAAGGAAGTAATGCAAGATCCTACAAAAGAAAGGGAGGAAGACAACCAAGGGAGTCCACATCTCCATGAAGCAGAGAGTAGCATGAAGGATGGTTTCATTGAACCATCAATCCAAGGAGCTCTTGATGAAGTGGACACTCCAACCAGCACACAACAACAAAGTCTTGATGTGCAAGAAGTGAAGGCAACCAATAAGAGCACCGAAAAGAGGATTGTGACCAAGTTACAATTGAACATATCAAGGAAGAAGAGGTCAACCACAAGTAATCCAACCCCTGATCCAGCAAGCAAGTTCAATCAATCAAATAACAAAAGAAAGCTTGTTGGGAAGAGGCCAAAACAGGGGACATCAACTTGCTCTTCTCTCCCCTTGAGGTCATTCCTCTTAACAAACTGGAAGAAGAGGAAGACAGTTGAGAACAACATGTCAAGATAATGACATTAAAAGAGCGCTTGTTGGGAGGCAACCTAACTGTAGGTAACATTTCCTTTCTTTGCTTTGTTTATCTTCAATAATTTGGCATATGATTGCATTCTAAGTTTGGTGTTGCCATGCAACAATTTGATTTTCAATCTTCACTGGGTACTTGCATCATGCTAAAATGAAAGTGTCATTCTAAGTTTGGTGTGCCACTTATCCTTCATGCAATGTACCATGTACACCACTTATTAATGCAATCATATTGTCTCTATTTTGTTTCTTGTGCCTTTATTGTATCCTTAATTTTGCTTGCTTAAGCACATGTGATGTGTGGAAAACGATCCAACACAAAACTCACCGACAAGTGTACCGGGTCGCATCAAGTAATAATAACTCACGTGAGTGAGGTCGATCCCACAGGGATTGAAGGATTGAGCAATTTTAGTTTAGTGGTTGATTTAGTCAAGTGAACAAGAGTTGATTTGAGTGGTTTGTAACTAACAGAAGCTAACTTGCTTGAATTGTAAAGGGAAAGGGAAGAATTATAGTAAATTAAAGAGAAAAGGAAGTAAAGAAGCTGAATCTTAAAGTGCAAGTAATATAAATTGCAGAAACTTAGATTGCAAGAAATGTAAATGACTAAAGCTTAAAGTGCAAGAAATATAAATTGCTTGAATTATAAAAGGATTTGGGAGTTGGGATTGCAGAAATTAAACAAGAGAAATTAAAATGACATTAAACAAATAAGTGGAATATGAAATAAAATTGCAACAGATCTAAACAGAAGAGAACAATTGCTTGAAAATCCAAACAGATAGCAAAATGTGGCTCAATTGCAATGGTTCAAGAGAAGTCAAAGATCTCAGGGTTAGAAGAGACTAGAGAACAAGTCTAGATCTCAATCCTTCCTTGATCCAACCAAGAATAATTGCAAGAGAAGTGGAAAAGTAAATTGCAGGAGAAGTAGAGAAGAAAACAGTAAATAGAATTCAAATCCAAAAGCACAATTTCTTGAATTATGCAGACAATTAAACAGAGAGGGATCCCAATGAGAGATTGAAATAGAATTTCTTTAATTCTCTACCCAAGATCCAAAACAAAGAGTAAAAAAGGTAGAAGCAAGAACAAGGAAGAAGAGAGATCAATTCTCCTTTCCAATTCCCCAAATAGAACTCAGAGATCCAAAGTCAAAGAAAAACTCTAAAAATTACAAGTGAAAATTCTCAAAGAAGAAAAAAGGTCCTTTCTAAATCAAAATAACACCTATTTATACACTTCCTAATTTGGATCTAAGAATTTGGGTGGGCTCTAAAATTTGGTGAAAAAATAAATTAATTTGGATTTTTGATGAATTTTTGGCCCATGGTGCACCTCCCAGGGGAAAGCTCGGCTCTTAGCAAGAGCTTTGGCCAAGAGCTTTGGTTCCCTTCCTTGCCAAAGTGTGCGCACGTTCCCTCCTTGTGACAAGAGAATAAAGCTCTTTGCAAGAGCTTTGCTTGTCGTTGAGGTCCCTGGTTCAAGCCTTGGGTGAAGCACTTGCTGGCCATTTTCCTTTGCAACCAAGTAGCGCCTAGTGTCTCCCTTCCTTGAGGTGCCCAGTTCGATCCTTGGGGAGTGCAAGAGCTGCCCATTTTTCATGGCACAAGAGTAGCGCCCCAAAGTCTTGCTTCCTTAAGGGACTTGGTTCGAACCCCATGGAGTGAAAACAAGCCAATTTTGGCTTGTTTTCCTTGTGAGGTAGCGCTACCCCCTTCCCCCTTGGTCTTGGGTTCAAGCCTTAGTGAGTGCATTGTTGAGCTCTTTTTCTCTTGATTTTTCCTTGAAGAAGCCCGAAAAAGCTCTTGGCAAGAGCTTTGTCTTGGATTTGCCTTGCTTCCTCCTTCCTTGTGCGCTTGGTTAAGCTCTTGGCAAGAGCTCTAGGCTCTTGGTAAGAGCTTGGCCTTTGATTTGTTGAAGTAAAGCTCTCCACAAGAGCTCTAAGCTCCTGGCAAGAGCTTTGTGCTCTTGCTCCTTGTTTTGAGCCACGCTTTTCTTCCTTTGGGCCACGCTTCTCTTCCTTTGGCCATGCTTTTCTTATTTTTTTTCTTTTCTTCACCTACAATTAATCAAAACAACCAATCAAAGTATCAAAAAATTCACAAAGCTTAAAATTCATTTAAAACCAATTAATTTTAGCTTAAACCTCATGATTTTATGTCAATTAAAGGGTGGTTGATTGATTCAAAGAAACCATGAAATTTCACTCCAAATTGCTAACTTACAATGCAAGAAAGTGCATAAAAACTAATGGAACAAGTGAAAAATGCTTGAAAAACTAGTATAAGATGACTTGTCATCAACATGCATTACTCACATTTCATTGTGTAAGACACTCATGATCCATCATAGACCCCATCATCACTGTTTTAATTGTTGCTTGAGGATAAGCAAGCATTCTAAGTTAGGTGTGGGAAGGGGAAGAATAGGAGGAAAAGGACAACAATAATGAAAATGAACTACAAGGTGGTAATGTTCCTTTTTCCTCTTGTTTATTTCCAGCACTTTAAAGTGCATGATTGTCTTCTATTTTCTCTGTATGCATGTGTGTTGTGAATAAGCGTAGCTTGATTATTGAATTGTAACATGTTGCTGTGATAGCATAATTACCATCTTGAATTTTGTGAGTTCAAAAGCAATTAAGTATCATGATCATAAACAAACAAGGTCATTAAGAAGAACTTAGCATGGGCATATAAGCATTGGAAGGCTAGCATGATTATTGTTGCTCAATTGCATTAGAATTTATTTAATTGAAGTTTTCATCTAGGACATTTTATGAAATTTTTGGAATCATGAAAACCTTGAAAAAGCAAATGCAATTAAGGTAAGAAAAGCAAAAGGGAAAGAATGAGAAAGCTGAAGGCTCTGAGTACCAATGACAATTCAATTGTTAAGTACTTGTGGTGTTTATGTATCAAGAAAAAAGCTTGAAAACAAAACACTTAGAGTCAAGGCTAGGCTCAAAGTGCAAAGCACTCCCTCGAAGCTCAAGGCTCTGAGCATCAATAAGAGTAAAGAAAGCTCAAGGCTCTGAGAGTAAAGAAAAGAAACAAATGAGCTTAAAAATTCCTCTAATTAAATGCTTGTGGTGCTTATGTATCAAGTGGTGATACTTGAAAACAAAGCATTCAGAGTCGTAGCTTTCAACACATGGTGCAAAGCACCCAAAAAGATAAGAATGAAAAGCTTGTTTCAAGGAAGGAACATAAGGAAAAAGATTTCATAAAATGAGCTAGATAGAAGCATTAATCATTTGAATCTCTTTTCTGATTGTAGCATGCATATGAAACTAGCCAACCATGAACATAAAAATTGCTACTCTTCTCACCTTGGTTTGTCAAACTTTATTGGATGATTCTTTGTTTGCTTGAGGACAAGCAATGTTTAAGTTTGGTGCTGTGATGAATGCGTATCATGTTATATTTTTCTATGCTCTTTCACCTTTAATTTTCATTAATCATGCTTAATTATTGAGTGTTTTTTGCTTAAATCATAGATTACTTTCATCCCCTTTCTTTTTATCTATTTTTGTAGAAATTGGTGGAAAAGGAAGTAAAAAGCACAAAAGAAACAAGAAAGAAGAAAAGAAGAATTTTTGGATACACTTTGAAGCGTGAGCATGTTCTGGAACCTTAGGCCACGCTTTTAAAAGCGTGAACCATGATTAAATCAAGGAAGCTTGGCGCACCATTTTTCTCAAGGAGCGCTCTGTGTGTCCAGGAGGAGCTACGCTCTTCACCTAAGAGCGCTCTGTTTGTTACCAAAAGCGCCTGCGATAGAAGTGGGGAAAAATTAGCTGGCAACGCGTACGCGTAAGGGACACGTATGCGTGAAAATATATTTTTGAAGAGTGACGCATACGCGTAGAAGATGCATACGCGTGCAAGTGGCAATCTTGAAGGGCGACGCGTACGCGTGGAAGAGCACTCTTGGCGCGAACGCAACGCTCTTCTCAAGAGCGTTGAAGGCGACACATACGCGTGGGTGACGCGTACGCGTCACAAATGCAAATTGCTGAATGACGCGTACGCATAGGTACGCGTACGCGTGAGTACGCGTACGCGTGGTAGTGCCAAAATGCAAAATGGTGCGCACGCGTGGGTGACGCATGCGCGTGGGTGCAAGAGCGCTCCGCTCTCCTCTAAAGCGCTATGTTCTCTTGGGAGCAGAATTTTGGTTCAATTAATCTCATTCCAAGCCCATTTAAACTACAAGCAAGCAGAGCACATTTACACCACTCAATCAAAGGCACAAGAAGCATCTAGAATGGGAATTTTCATTTGATTGTAATTTATTTTCAATTTCATTACAATTTGTAATTTAGGTCAGCCTATATAAAGGCTTTAGTTTCATAGAATGAGGAGGGAATTCTGGATTCTGGCAGTAGGAGTAGAGGCTAGAGGATTAGAGACTCCAGAGCTCTGTTGGAGGATTGGAGACTCCAGAGAGCTTAGTTTAGCATTTTAGTTTGATACACTTTTTCTTTTCTGCACTTTTACATTTCAGTTTTATTGAATTCAGTTTAGCTTATGCAATTTCAATTTCTTACAGTTCTCTTCTGCAATTTTCCTTTCTGCCAATTTTATGTTTCCGTCCTTATTGAGCTTGATTTACTTTCATGCAATTTAAATTTCCTGCAAGTGTTCATAGAGCTATGATTCACTGAACCCCAAATCATTAGGGGGAGGAGTTCTATTTAATTCATATGAATTGAATGAAATTTGCCATCTTCTCAGTTTGCTTGGGTAGCTAAGAGATAACTTCTGTTTTGATTTGATCCATTCACTTCGGTAGGGGGTTTGGATCCATGAAATTTCCATGTGAGCCTCGGAAGGGGAATCACGGAAGTTAGAACTGAAGCTCTATCTCTCACGACTCTCTTGATCAATACTATTCGGGAGGAATTGAAATCTTAAGAATTTGTATGGCTTATGGATGAGAGACATGCACTTAACCTCTTCTCATGACAATTGGATCAAGGAATTGACAAGATTGATTGTGATTAGAGAGATTGGATTGCCAAGGAATTGGGATCCAATCAATTTCAATCCGCTATGGATCTACTTATATGATTGAGAAGGAAGTTGAGACCCATTTGATTCATTGTGGATTATGATATCTCCAATCCCTGATGAGTCTTTCTTTCTGTTATTTCTCACTTTGATTGCCTTGAGTCTCATTTGATTGCTCTGAATTTACTACTTCCTTTAATTTTCCAGCACCCAATTCCCATTTACATTTCTAGCAATTTACTTTTCATGCAATTTAAGTTTCTTGCCATTTAAGTTTTTGTCAATTTACATTCAACAATTTACATTCCCTGCAATTTACATTCTGTTAATCAATTTTCGCCAACTCTTTCAATATTTCGCTTAACTAGACATATCACCTCACTAAAGTTGCTTGATCCATCAATCCTCGTGGGATTGACCTCACTCATGTGAGTTTTACTACTTGATGTGACCTGGTATACTTGCCGGTTAGTTTGTGCGAATTCAATTTTTTGCCATAAAAAAGAATAGGGAGATACTTGAATTTTAAGTTATATCATAAGAATAGTTCAATTATTTTGACGTGGTGGCATTGCTTTTACTTTATGAATGCATGAATGAACAGTGTATGTTTGTTGTTGGAGTAAAGAATGTTCGCTCTCGAAAGAATAATGAAAAAAAGAGAAGTATTATTGGTAATCTGAAAAATACAAAAATTGATTCTTGAACTAAGAAAAAGCAGCAAAAAGAAAGAAAAAGAAAAAGAAAGAAGCGAAAAAAAAAGAGAAAAAGCCAATAGCTCTTTAAACCAAAAGGCAAGAGCAGGAATCCATGGCTTTGAGCATCAATTGTTAGGAGGGCCTAAAAGAAAAAAAAATCTTGGCCTAAAGTTCAAAAGAGCTGATTCCCCTAACTATATGCTTGTGGTGTGAAGGTGTCAAGTGAAAAGCTTGAGACTGAGCAATTAAAGTCGTGATCCAAAGCAAAAGAGTGTGCCTAAGAACTCTGGACGCAACTGGCTGGGGATTCTAGCAAAGCTGAATCACAATCTGAAACGGTTTACCTAGTAAAGTGTATGTGGCATTTATGTATCCGGTGGTAATACTGAAAAACAAAGCACTTAGGGTCACAGCCAAGACTCAAAAGAAGCTGTGTTAAAGAATAAAAAAGTGCTAAACTAGGAGAATCAATCATATCATCTAGATTCTGAGTTTCTAAAGATGCCAATTATTCTGAGCTTCAAAGGAAAGTGAGATGCCAAAACTATTAAGAAGTGAATAGCCACTAGTCCCGCTCATCTAATTAAAACTGAGCTTCATTGAAACTCTGAGATTTATTGTATCATTCTCTTCTTTTAATCCTACTTCGTTTTTGGTTGCTTGAGGACAAGCAACAGTTTAAGTTTAGGGTTCTGATGAGCGGATATTTTATACGCTTTTTGACATCGTTTTCATATAGTTTTTGTTATATTTTGTTTGTTTTATTATAATTTCATAGGTTTTAGTGCAAAATTTACATTTTTTTATTCTACTTTGAGTTGTTGTATTTTATGAGGATTTCAGGTAAATTCTGGCTGAAATTGAGGAGCTTTAGAAAAGTTTGATTCAGAGACAGAGAAAGGACTGCAGATGCTGTCAGATTCTGACCTCCATGCACTCGAAGGAGCATTTCTGGAGCTACAAAAGTCCAAATGGCAAGCTCTCAACGTCTATGGAAAGCTAATATCCAGGGCTTTCCAGAAATATTTTGTTTTCTATGTATTTGATTTTATTTCCTGTTTCTTGGGCATGATCTTTTTATTTATGTCTTAAAGCTAGGAAATATTTCATGCATCTCTCACCTTGCTTGAAAGAAAATTTTATATGAAAAAGAATAGGGAGAGACTTGAATTTCGAGTTATGTCATAAGAATAGTTCAATTATTTTGATGTGGTGGCATTGCTTTTACTTTCTAAATGCAAAAATGAATATTGCATGTTTGATGTTGGAGTAAAGAATGTTGGCTCTTGAAAGAATAAAGAAAAAAAGAGAAGTATTATTGGTAATCTGAAAAATACGAAAATTGATTCTTGAACCAAGAAAAAGCAGCAAAAAGAAAGAAAAAGAAAAAGAAAGAAGCAAAAAAAAAGAGAAAAAGCCAATAGCTCTTTAAACCAAAAGGCAAGAGCAAGGATCCAAGGCTTTGAGCATTAATGGTTAGGAGGGCCTAAAAGAAAAAAAAATCTTGGCCTAAAAGTTCAAAAGAGCTAATTCCCCTAACTATATGCTTGTGGTGTGAAGGTGTCAAGGGAAAAGCTTGAGACTGAGCAATTAAAGTCGTGATCCAAAGCAAAAGAGTGTGCCTAAGAACTCTGGACGCCACTGGTTGGGGATTCTAGCAAAGCTGAATCACAATCTGAAAGGGTTCACCTAGTTAAGTGTCTGTGGCATTTATGTATCCGGTGGTAATACTGGAAAATAAAGCGCTTAGGGTCACGACCAAGACTCAAAAGAAGCTGTGTTAAAGAATAAAAAAGAGCTAAACTAGGAGAATCAATAGTATCATCTAGATTCTGAGTTCCTAAAGATGCCAATTATTCTGAGCTTCAAAGGAAAGTGAGATGCCAAAACAATTCAAAAGTGAATAGCCACTAGTCCCGCTCATCTAATTGAAACTGAGCTTCTTTGAAAACTCTGAGATTTATTGTATCATTCTCTTCTTTTAATCCTACTTCATTTTTGGTTGCTTGAGGACAAGCAACAGTTTAAGTTTGGGGTTCTAATGAGCGGATATTTTATATGCTTTTTGGCATCATTTTCATATAGTTTTTGTTAAATTTTGATTAAGTTTTATTATATTTTCATAGGTTTTAGTGCAAAATTCACATTTTTGGATTTTACTTTGAGTTGTTGTATTTTATGAAGATTTCAGGTAAATTCTGGCTGAAATTGAGGAGCTTTGGAAAAGTTTGATTCAGAGATAGAGAAAGGACTGCAGATGCTATCAGATTCTGACCTCCATGCACTCGAAGGAGCATTTCTGGAGCTACAAAAGTCCAAATGGCACGCTCTCAACGTCTATGGAAAGCTAACATCCAGGGCTTTCCAGAAATATTTTGTTTTCCATGTATTTTGTTTTATTTCCTGTTTCTTGGGCATGATCATTTTTATTTATGTCTTAAAGCTAGGAAATATTTTATGCATCTCTCACCTTGCTTGAAAGAAAATTTTTTATGAAAAAAAATAGGGAGAGACTTGAATTTCGAGTTATGTCATAAGAATAGTTCAATTATTTTGATGTGGTGGCATTGCTTTTACTTTCTAAATGCATGAATGAACAGTGCATGTTTGATGTTGGAGTAAAGAATGTTGGCTCTTGAAAGAATAATGAAAAAAAGAGAAGTATTATTGGTAATCTGAAAAATCCAAAAATTGATTCTTGAAGCAAGAAAAAGTAGCAAAAAGAAAGAAAAAGAAAAAGAAAGAAGCAAAAAAAAGAGAGAAAAAGCCAATAACTCTTTAAACAAAAAGGCAAGAGCAAGGATCCAAGGCTTTGAGCATCAATGGTTAGGAGGGTCTAAAAGAAACAAAATCTTTGCCTAAAAGTTCAAAAGAGTTGATTCCCCTAACTATATGCTTGTGGTGTGAACGTGTCAAGTGAAAAGCTTGAGAATGAGCAGTTAAAGTCGTGATCTAAAGCAAAAGAGTGTGCTTAAGAACGCTGGACACCACTGGCTGGGGATTCTAGCAAAGCTAAATCACAATCCAAAAGGGTTCACCTAGTTAAGTGTCTGTGGCGTTTATGTATCCTGTGGTAATACTGGAAAGCAAAGCGCTTAGGGTCACGAATAAAACTCAAAACACTACAAAAAATTCTAGTAAAAACGGCGGTTTTTTGGTATTTATGGCGGTTTGAACCGCCATTATTACCAATAATGGCGGTTTCGTAAAGCGACGTAATTCTGGGTGCCATTCTGGTTATTACGGCGATTTTTTGAAAATCGCCATAATTCCCTGGGTTAAAATAGCGGTTTTTGAATAGGTTAAAATGGCGGGTTTTAGATAGGTTAAAACGGTGGTTTGAACCGCCATTATTACCTTAACAGAGTGGCGTTTTGGTTGGTTAAAACGGCAATTCAAACCGCCATTATTTCCAGGGTTAAAATGGCGGTTTTTGGATAGGTTAAAATACCGGTTTGAACCGCCATTATTACCCTGACAGAGTGGCATTTTAGTTAGTTAAAACGGCATTTTTGAACCTCCATTTTTACCCTGACAGTAGTGTTTTGGTTGGTTATGGCATTTTTGAACCGCCGTTTTACCTTGACAGTGACATTTTTTATCGTTTAAAAAAACAATTTTTACCGTCATTTTTATTGCATTAAATAAATAATTATGATTAAAATTTCACAATAGCAAAAAATCATAATCCATAAATGAAATATTATATAACTCATAAACAAAATATTAATATAATATATAATTTTTTATTCTTGAAAATCAAAAGTAATAACTCCTATACAAAACATTGTCTAACTAAACTTACCAAAATACAAGCATTGCAATAAACACTAATCAGTCAAATCTACCATCCAGTTCCCTAAACTATGTTAATATCTAATAATGTATTTAAACCATTTAATAAGTGCTGTTTTTACTACTTAGGATATGAATATATAAGACAAGTAGCTTAGCTAAGTGATGATGAATAAGATTTGGAGGCCAAAAGTTTCTTCCTTTTGTAATTAACTTAAAAACAAGCCTGCCTTAGTTTCTTGGTCTCTTGTGTGAGTTTCATCCCGGGAACTTGCTCCAATATCTTTGTTTCTTGCTCCAACACTCCAACTTCATTATCCAAACTCATCTCTTACAAAGATTTGTGGGAACCTCTCCTGTCAGGGAATTTCTATCAAGCCGGCTATTATAAATTGAAATTATAACAATGAAAAGATGTCATTAGAAACAATATATAACTAGTCAAATAATATAAAGAGAAAGAATAAAATTAGCTTGGTAAAAAGAGTCGAGAAAATTTATTAAAAAACTAAAATATGAGGCAATTACTTACAGAACCTCAAGTGTCTGAACTAGTCCTAATGTTTCTGGTATAGAACCAAATAAATCATTTCCATCAAATAATCTACAAGGAAAAAGAAAAGGTTGTTAAAAATGGTAAAATAGATGACATCCAATATATTTGACTGTAATTGGTGAATATGCATGTGGAACTTTAACATTTTATTTATATATTTGATAAACCCCATATTTAGGGTTTATCTTGTGCATGATTTAGGGGATTTTATGACCTTCTACCCACATTTATTCAATGAAATAGCATGGTTTCATGATTGTCTCCTAATTTGTACCTAAGTGTAAAAACATGCTTTCTATGCCCTTAATTAGCCAAATTTAATTCAAGTTTGATTCCACTGGATGCCTTGATTTGTTTGTTAAGTGATTTCAGGTTGAAAAGGCTAGGAATGAATCAAAGGAGTGAAGAGGAAAGCTTGCAAAGTGGAGAACACATGGAAAAGCCAAAGATTTGAGATGCACCATCCACGCGCACGCGCACCAGACGCGCACGCGTGGATCGCAAAAACTTCAGGGATGCGTACGCATGCTCTACGCGTATGCGTCGGTGGCCGCACGTGATTTTTAAATAGAAAACGTGCTCAGCGAATTCTGAGGAGCTGTGGGGCCCAATTTGCAACCAACTTTGGTGCCAAAGTGCTTTAAAGGACCATGGATTGAAGGGAATTCACAACTTTTGCTCATTTACACACATTAGGATTAGTTTTAGTTAGTTTTAGAGAGAGAAGCTCTCACTTCTCTCTAGGATTAGGATTAGGATTAGGTTTAGGTCAATAATCTTAGATCTAGGTTTTAATTCATGCTTTCATTTTCTTCTACCTCTCAATTATTTGTTGTTACATTCATGATTCCTCTATTCTTTTGTTGTAATTTCCTTTATGTTGTTTCTATGCTTTGTTGTAGATATACTCTTGTTCCTTCTATTTTCTTTCAATTCAATTGAGGTAATTCATAATAATTGTGTCTCTTTTAATTGTTGTTGTTAATTCTTTGTAATAATTGTTGTTAGATTCTATTTTTGTTGTCAATTTACTATGCTTTTCTTTTGTGCCTTCCAAGTGTTTGATTAAATGCTTGGTTGGATTATAGAGTAGAATTTTCCCCTCTTGGCCTAGGTAGAGTAATTAGTGACTCTTGAGTTATCTAATGCTTTTGTTGATTGATAATTAGAAGTTGCTAGTTTATTTGAATGCCTCTAAAGCTAGTCTTTCTTTAAGAGTTGATTATGACTTGAGGAATCAAATTGATTCGACCATTTGACTTTCCTCCAATGTTAGAGGTTAACTAAGTGGGAGCAATGGACAATTGTGGTCACAATTGAGGAGGATGACTAGGATAGGACTTCCAATTCTCATACCTTGCCAAGAGCTTTGTTAGATGTGATGGGTGGAAATCAGATTCCACACCAAAACTTACCGGCAAGTGTACCGGGTCGCATCATGTAGTAATTACTCACAAGAGTGAGGTCGATCCCACAGGGATTGATGGATTGAGATATTTTAGTTAGGTGATGAATTTAGTTAAGCAAACATTTGATGATTTGAGGGAAACTTGAATAGCAGAAGCTAAATTGCATGAAAATAAAAGGGAGAGGGGAAATTGACAGAATCTAAAGTGCAGAAAATGTAGATTAAGTTAAAACTTAAAGTGCAAGTAATGTAAATAACTGAAACTTAGACTGTAAGAAATGTAAATGGCTGAAGCTTAAAGTGTAAGAAAACTAAATGACTGAATCTAAATTGCTGAGAAATGTAAATTACTTGAAGAGTAAAAGGATTTGGGTGCTGGGATTTAGAATTGAACAAGGAATTGCAAGTTAAAGAAGATCAAAGAGCTCTGAGATGAAGAAATTCAGCTCAGCAGCCAAACAAAAATGTAAAATTGATTGAAGAACCAAACAGCAAGAAAACTTAACTCAATTATGAAATTCTATAGAGAAATTGAAGATCGAAGATGAGAAATAGGATTAGACAGCAGATCTAGATCTCAATTGCTCTCTTGATCAAGTAGAAAAGTAATTGCAGAAGAGAATGAAATTTAGAAATAGCAGAGAAGATTAAAACCCAATCCTTAGATCAATTGAGAGGAAGAGTAGAAGATGATTCTCAAAATTTGAATCAATGGAGCTCCTCATGTAACAACCCCGGTTTTCGAGTACGCGAGATCTTTTCTGAAAGTACGGATTTCTCTGGAAGATTAGTAAGGGGAAAACCTTTGATATATCATCAAGTATCTCAATCCTCATTGTCATTATGTCATCTTTAGTCTAGAACCTTTTTGAGGCAAGCTTGTTAACGCAGTGATGAAGAACCTAGTTTTTGAACCGTATCGGTTAGGAGTTTTGATTCGGTTTTTCGTAAATAGTCTCTGTTTAACGAACCGGAATCGATTCATGAGAGAAGAGAGATAATAGGATAATATTATCATTATATTAGTATTAGAAGCTTCTTGAATAATATTATAAGGTTACCTGGTTAGTTTTAGTTAAAAACAGAAAATCGGTTTAACCGGGTTCACAATTTACTAGTGCAGCTTAGCACCAGCATTCTCTGATGACTTTAGCAATGCTAAGGCCTCATCATACATGTTCTATTCTCATAGTAAATATGTTACTAGTGTCATTTATGCTAGTATCTCAGAAAAGAATTTTTAGCGATGTTTTCACAAGTGTTCCAATACATCTAGTTTTAGTAGTTATACAACTGAGATATTTTAATATTATTTTAATCCACCTCCAATCCAACCAATCACAACTCATCCTACACCCCCAAAACCCCCAAGGCGGGTTCATTTTCACTTTGTGGCCGAAATTTCCAAGAGAGAAAAAGAGAGAAAAGTTCATAGTTCCAAATCTTCAAAGCTTGATTTCTGCTGAACTAAAACTCCAATCAAAATTCCAATCCAACAAAAATGATCCTCTCTTCTTTCCCTACATGATCATATGACTTATCAAGGCTGGAATCAAGGTGAGTTGGCTGCACCATCTCTCTTTTGATTCGGTTTCAAGGAAACATGCTTAAAAATGTGTTTTCTTGATGTTCTTCCTTAGGAATCATGCTTAACTTGACTTGAGGGCCAAGAAACGTGAACTTCCAGCAGGTCTAAGGTTAGAAATCACTTCCTAACATGCTGAGTGAGATTTGGTTAGTTGAGGGTTTTTGGATTTAAAGTTGTTCTTGATGTGATTTAGGAGGAAAAAGTGCTTAAGGACCACCTGAAAGTCTAACCGAATCAGGAGCAGCAAAACCAGGTAGAGTTTGACGAAATTAATCTTGATTGATTGTGTTTGAGTTGTGTGATTATGATATGGTTTGGCTGTGCTTGAAATTGATTGTTTATATGAGTGATTCTTGTTGAAATTTTGGTGAAAATTTGATGAAATTTGATGATATTCAAGCTATGAAACATGTTCTTGAATGCAGCTGGAAAAATGAACCCTAATCCTTAAATTGGGGTTCAATTTGTGTTAAAATCATGTGAAAAAGATAGGGTTTTAGTGGCTGCAAATTTATTATGAATTATGGTAAAAGTCGGTTACTAAAAAGACTGATAAACGGGTAAAAACAGAGAAAGAATCTGAAAAATTTATGAAGAACATGAAGAACACTTTGAGTGTGATAAAGAACAATGAAGAACAGGCTTTAGATCTTTAAAAGGGCAAGGAAGTAAAATTTTTTGTGTTTAAGGGGTTATTTGGTAATTTCTGAAAGTTAGGGTGGTTAAAGTAGAAATATTAAAAGTTACGGGTAGTAAAAAGTTAATTTTAAAGTTTAAAAGTTAAAGTGGGTTAATTTTCGAAAATATATTAATAAAATAATAAATAACAATAAAATATTAAATAATATTATTTAATTAAAAATAATATTTTAATAAAAATAATAAAAAAATGCGAAAAAGGCAGTTTTCTGTAAAAGCTTTAGAAAGATAACTTTAAGCGCAGAATCTCATAATTACTTTCATAAAACCCTTAGGGAGTGGTAAGAACATATTAGTGAGGCAAAGATAAAAGAAAGATAAAAAGTTGAAGAAAAGATAAAAATCGAAGAAAAAGTCCGTAAAGTATTAATGACAGAAAAACAGACAGAGACTAGCGAACAAACTAGGGCAACATAGTTAGTCCTTGAATTGCGACTAGGGTTAGGTATTGTATGAAAAGTTAAACTATTTCAGTATAGACTTAATGAACCTATACTTGGGACAGGCTAACTATTCATACCGAAATTTACATAAGCTTTAAATACATACGTTAAGCAGAGAAATCAGACTAGAATAAAGTAACACAAAGAACAGAGTAACTAGAGTAAAGTAAAGAGATAAAGAGAAAAAGAGTAATCAGAGAAAAGTAAAGAGATACAGAGAATAGAGTAACCAGAGTAGAGTAAAGAGATACAGAGAAAAGAAAAACCAGAATAGAGTAAAGAGATACAAAGAGAAAAGAGTAATATGATAAAGAGAAATGGTTTGAGCCAAGATATTGTAAAAGTGAAAGATGTAAAGTTTGTATAGTATGATTGAACAGAGAAATAAAGAGGTACTGCATAAGAATGTGAAAGAGATGATGAATAATGAGAATGATAATGAATGATGGTAATGAGAATGATTATGTGATGATCTGCTGCGTGAAGGCAGTCAGATAGATAGTGGTACGACCACAGAGCGTTTTCCAGTGCAACACAGCTATTGAGAGCTATACCTGCAACTGATAACCTGGGATCACTTGTAGAGGATATTAATTCATACACGGCTAGAATGTCGCACCTGTAACGCAAGGATTTCTTACAGAGGATATGATTTCATACACGGCTGGAATGCCGCCACCTGTAAGGTAGAGTCTGCATATAGAGGATATGATGCATACGTCAAACTGTACCTATGTTGACTGGAAAACCATACCTGTTTCAGCTGCTTCGGGTTACGTCGGGAGCGGGTAGAAACCGACAAATGAGCTCATTACCTGCACTAGGGCTAGACATGCATCATACTTGGTTGCGCATTTACTCTGTTATGGTTGTTGTTTGAATGTATGCTTTCTTTGTTTGTATTTTATTCACTGTGTCTGTGTTTTGTTTTCTTGTATTCTTTTGTTTGTGTTTTGCTTTCTGTTTTCTCTGTTTTCTCTAGTTATCTGTTTATTCTATTTACTACTTCTCCGTATTCTGCTATTTATCTGCTAAACAACACGAAATTAATGAACTTAACTAATAACCCCGACCCTACTAAGAACTCCCCAGTTCTTACCCCATTCTCTCTCCTCCCCCATCAGATGAAAACGGGCGTGATATTCTATGAAGTCGAAGACCTATACATTTGCGAGGATCCAGTGTACTATGGTTACTACATTTTGAGTGCGGAGCCTCGTATGAGACGTTACGCTTTACAAAACCGTCCCTTCCAACATCCTCTGTCTAGCCCGCATTTTGACCCCGATGCTCCTTACGACTTTCCCTTATCCTGGTTACATCCTGACGCACCTGAACATCCTTTTCCTGATGATCCCGGACACCCTATACCATCTCAACCTTTGAATGAGGTGGAACCTGAGCCTATCATTCCTGATAACCCCGAGTTAGCTGGTGACTACGTACCTGTGATACCACCAGAGTGGGATTTTCCCCCTGAGCCGATCCCCGACTTTCCACAGCCTGATGAGCCGGTACTACCGGATGACGGGGTAGCTCCTATTTATGCGAACGGACCTGTGCTCACGAATAGTTTGTACAGAGTGCCAGCAGTGTTTCTGGTGGATCTGAGGGTATAGTTGTAGCTCCGGATGATGAGGAGGAGGAGGATCCTGAGATAGAGATAGAGCAGGATGAGGAGATGGTCGAGCCTCACGGCGATTCTTTGAGTGGCCACGTGTAGATATAGTTTGATAGCAGAAGTGGCATTCTTTTGATGACGCTCTAGTCTGACATTATCTGTTAGTTAGTCTCACACTTGTGTTAGTACACCCGAGAGCTAGGAGCTATATAGTGGTTAGGCTAGCCTGGGCGCCAGTTTAGCGGCTTTTTGTATGGGCCAGGCCCTGGGAGTGTTGTATATATATTAACTACGTAGGATGACGTGGACGTAAACTGACTTGATCTTTTGTGAACGCTACATGTTTTGTTATAGTGTACATGATGTATATTATCAGCTGTGTTTCTATGTTTCTTTATGCTTCCTTATTATTTCTACAGTGTGTGCTTATTTATTTTACTCCCTCGCTCGCAACGATATAAGTTAAAAAAAAGTTACTCGTAAAACTGGCATCGCTCTAACAAGGAACAGGCTCATATATTAAATAATAGTTAATAATTAGCAGGGGTAAGTTAGTAGCACTTAGCTTCTTGTATGACCATGGCATACTGGGAGTTAGGTCGTTACACCTCAATCTCAATTGAAAATCCAAAACGTAAAAGTAAAAGTTGCAGAAGAAGAAAATGAAAATAGAAAACTAAACTCAGATCCAATCCTTAGAACAATTGAGAAGAGAGGTAAAAGATGATTCTCAAACTTAGATTCAATGAAGCTCTTCAATCTCAATTCAAATTCTAAGAACAGAAATTAAAAGTTGCAGAAGAAAGAAAATGCAGAAAGAAAAACTCAGATCCCAATTCCCAAATTTAGAATAATTCAAATCAAAGTGAAAACTAAAATGGAGCTCCAAAGTCCCCAAAAGTAAAAGTTCAAAGGTAAAAATGAAATGAGCTAAAGGTCCTTTACAAATCAAATTAACTCCTCTTTATACACTTTTCTATTTTTTGGTTTTCAGAATTTGGAGTGGGCTTTTTAAGTTGGTGAAGAAGTGGATACAAGATGGCTTTTGATTGAAAATTGGAACTAGGGCCACCTCTAGTGGAGCGCTCAGTGAGGAAAGGTAACGTAGCGCTCCCTTAGCCCATTGTGCTTCCTTCGAACCAAGCTTCTTAATGTATGCATAGCGCTCAGTTGGGTGAAGCAACGTAGCGCCCTTTGTGCGCATGGTGTGCCCCTCTTCGAACCATGGCTGTCCCATTTGAGCCAATTTCCTCATGCCAAGCCTTTGTTGTGTAGCGCTCAGTGAATTGAACCAACGTAGCACTCCCTTGTGCGCATGGTTCCTCTTTCGAACCTTGGCTGACCCATTTTTGAGTGTCGCTCCTTGCTTTTCTTTGTTTGGGAGCCCAAAAAAGTGAGGAGAGTTAACGTAGCGCTCTCTCCAATTGAGCGCTACCCTTGTTTTCTTTGGTTCCTTTGAGTGCTCCGTTTGGGCACCCAACATAGCACTATGCTTGAGTGTTTCTTAGTGGGAGCTTTGGTGCTCCCAACTAGCGTTCAAAGAGTGAACGCTCCGCTCAAATAGAGAGCGCTATGCTTGGTTCTTTGAGTGCTACGCTTTTATATCCTAAGACACGCTTTGATAAGGCACGCTTTCATGGTTCCTTCTTCTCTTCACCATTTCTTCACCTACAAATAATCAAACCAACCAAACAAAGCATCCCCAAATTCACAAGATCTCTGCATCATTCAAAAACCAACTAATTCTAGCTTAAACCTCATGATTTTGTGGCAAAAAATTAATGGTTGATTGAATTGACATAACCATGCAAATTCACTCCAAATCACTTACTTATAATGCAAGAAAGTGTATAAAACCTAATGAAACAAGTGAAAAATGCTTGAAAAGCTAGCATAAGATGACTTGTCATCACAACACCAAACTTAAACCTTGCTTGTCCCCAAGCAAGCACTAGACATAAGAAGAAATGAAATGAAACAAAGAAGCATGCATGTCCTTATTTAGCAGATAATTGAACTTGGTTCATGGGGTTTTATGCAGACAAATGTAGCTCAATTATTCTTAGCTATCTGATATGGAATGTCTCTTTGATAGTTCACTAGAGTTGCTGCTATAATGCCTTGCTTTTTGATTGATCCCTGTTAGCTTTTTCTTTCTTTCTTTTGCTTAGAAAGCTTATTTCTTAATGAAAGCTTGGTGGCAAGTGTTGCAGCAGCCTTTTGGCTTAATTTTTGCTCAACACTTCTTCACCACAAACACTTGGCTCACAATTTCTTCCTATGAAAATTGATGCCCAGCATCTCTTTGGATTACTAAATGCTTTGTAACTAGGTTGCTCTTGATAGTGGACTTTTGGTTGGCAATCTCAGATTAGTTAATCCAAGTGGCCAAGTTTTAAAATACTCCTCAGAACCTAATTGTCCAAGCATATCTTAGTACAAAAACTCTACAGGCATATGTCCTAAGGTCTAAGCTATTGGTGTCTAGCCTTATTGTTTGTTTCTTTGCCAATTCTTGGCTTTTTTTTTCTTTTTCATTCTTATTTTGATCCATTCTCAAGGGATATTCATTAATAAAAGGCTTTATAGCAGCAGCTTAGTGATGAGAGGGACTTTTGTACGGTTTAGAATTCACAATTGAAATCTCGTTGCAAGTATAGTTTCTAAACCAACACTAATCCTTTCATACCAAAATTTGTTTGTCACTAAAACAAACCCCTAAAATCTATAAACTGAAGTATTTAAACCTCGGGTCGTTCTCCCTAGGAATTACAATAAAGTGTCTTGTTATTGGTTATGGAATATATTGGTTAAAGGAAAATAGAAGAAGAAAGAGTGCATCAACAACAAAGTAAGCAATTACAAGAATGAAATACAAAACTAGAGAGAGGAGAAGTAGAGGGACAAGAATTAATAAAGGAAAAGTAAATCAAAGCATGAAATTAAACTAGATCTAAGAATTTCTAATCTAGATCTAAAACTAATCCTAATCCTAGAGAGAAGTGAGAGCTTCTCTCTCTAAAACTAACTAAAACTAATCCTAATGTGTGTAAATGATGCTAAGTGTGAATGATGTGTATCCCCTTCAATCCTTGGTGTTTTAAAGTTTTTCCCGCCAAAAATTCAGCTCCAAATGGGCCCAGAAACCCTCTAAAATCACCAGGCACGAGTTCTTCTTTAAAAACCACGTGCGACCTTCGGCGCGTACGCGCACAGCGCGCGTACGCGTCCCTGGAGACTTTTGCAATCCACGCGTAAGCGCATAGTGCGCGCGCGCGCATGGGTTTTCCAAATCTTTGGCTTTTCATGATTTTTCCACTTTGCATGCTTTCCTCTTCATTCCTTTGATTCGTTCCTAGCCTTTTCAACCTGAAATCGCTTAACAAACAAATCAAGGCATCTAGTGGAATCAAAGGTGAATTAAATTTAGCTAATTAAAGACCTAGAAAGAATATTTTCACACTTAAGCACAAATTAGGAGACAATCATGAAACCATGCTATTTCATTGAATAAATGTGGGTAAAAGTCATAAAATCCCCTAAATTAAGCACAAGATAAACCCTACAAATGGGGTTTATCAACCTCCCCACACTTAAACCAAGCATGTCGTCATGCTTAAACCAAGAGAAGGCAAAGGGTATCAACATTTATTCAATATAAACTAACTAAATGCAATCTGCCTATATGAAACTATCTACATGAATGCAATTGCTTGGTCAAAATTAACCAATTCCCAAGAATACATATATAAGTACAAGGGCCAAAGGTATTAACAACCATGCCAAACTACAATTGAATTGAGTTATTAAATATTTTTACAAATTTGCATGAAAAGATGATCATTGGTGAAAACATGTAATTGAGCAATCGAACCCTCATTGGTAGTGTTTGCACTCTATTCGCTCAAGTGTTTAGGGTTGATTCACTCAATTCTCCTCTATTTCATGCTTTCCAAGACTTGTTTTTCATCTAACAATCAACATATATTCAATGCATGCATACAATTATCATGAGGTCTTTTCATAGGTTGTAATGGGGCTAGGGTCAAGGTAATGATGCATATTTGGCCAAGTGGACTTGAAATTTGAATCTTTGATACGCTTAAACTTCCTACCTAATCTATGACATCCTATACAATTAAGTTATAATCTAACTACCCATTTTTCACTTTTTCACATGCTCATACATTCTCTTTTCATTTCACAACACATATGCATTGATTTTATTGAGCTTCACTTGCTTTGGGGCATTTTATCCCCTTTTTATTTCTTTTCTTTTTCTTTTTCTTTCTTTCTTCTTCTTTTTTTTTTCTTTTTCTTTTGTCTTTCTCATTTTTTCTTTCTTTTTACCTTGCAATATATACAAAAACATCAATGCATAAGGTTTTATATTTAATCAATACATGAGCATGTATCCAATTCCCAATAATTTC